>NW_028149436.1:0-83568 GCF_964270895.1 Podarcis filfolensis
CGTAAGCCCCGGGGTCACAATTTCATCAAAAATCTGACTTTCGGCAATTCCACTCAAAAAATGGTGCCAAATGGGTGCAAATGATCCCCTGAGAGTTTTGAAGGTCGAACAGAAGGCTTTTTATCACAGTACAAGAAATCAGCCCTCGACAACTTAACCGGCAGAAAAAATATTTTTTTGAAAAAATCCCTAAGCCCCGGGGTCACAATTTCATCAAAAATCTGACTTTCGGCAATTCACTCAAAAATGGTGCCAAACGGTTGCAAATGCTCCCCTGAGAGGTTTGGCGGTCGAAACAGAAGGCTTTTTATCACAGTACAAGAAATCAGCCCTCGACAACTTACCCGGCAAAATTTTCATTTTTGAAAAAATCCGTTAGCCCCGGGGTCACAATTTCATCAAAAATCTGACTTTCGGCAATTCACTCCAAAATGGTGCCAATACGGGTTCAAATGATCCCCTGAGAGGTTTGAAGGTCGAAACAGAAGGCTTTTTATCACAGTACAAGAAATCAGCCCTCGACTACTTAACCGGCAAAATTTTCATTTTTGAAAAAATCCGTAAACCCCGGGGTCACAATTTCATCAAAAATCTGACTTTCGGCAATTCACTCAAAAATGGTGCCAAACGGTTGCAAATGCTCCCCGAAAGGTTTGGCGGTCGAAACAGAAGGCTTTTTATCACAGGACAAGAAATCAGCCCTCGACAACTTAACCGGCAAAATTTTCATTTATGAAAAAATCCGTAAACCCCGGGGTCACAATTTCATCAAAAATCTGACTTTCGGCAATTCACTCAAAAATGGTGCCAAACGGTTGCAAATGCTCCCCTGAAAGGTTTGGCGGTTGAAACAGAAGGCTTTTTATCACAGGACAAGAAATCAGCCTTGAAAACTTAACCGGCAGAAATTTTTTTTTTGAAATAATCCGTAAGCCCCGGGGTCACAATTTCATCAAAAATCTGACTTTCGGCAATTCACTCAAAAATGCTGCCAAACGGGTGCAAATGATCCCCTGAGAGGTTTGAAGGTCGAAACAGAAGGCTTTTTATCACCGTACAAGAAATCAGCCCTCGACAACTTAACCGGCAAAATTTTCATTTTTGAAAAAATCCATAAGCCCCGGGGTCACAATTTCATCAAAAATCTGACTTTCGGCAATTCCCTCAAAAATGGTGCCAAACGGGTGCAAATGATCCCCTGAGAGGTTTGAAGGTAGAAACGGAAGGCTTTTTATCACAGTACAAGAAATCAGCCCTCGACAACTTAACCGGCAAAATTTTCATTTTTGAAAAAATCCGTAAGCCCCGGGGTCACAATTTCATCAAAAATCTGACTTTTGGCAATTCACTCAAAAATGGTGCCAAATGGTTGCAAATGACCGCTGAGAGGTTTGAAGGTCGAAACAGAAGGCTTTTTATAACAGTACAAGAAATCAGCCCTCGACAACCTTACCGGCAAAATTTTCATTTTTGAAAAAATCCGTAAGCCCCGGGGTCACAATTTCATCAAAAATCTGACTTTCGGCAATTCACTCAAAAATGGTGCCAAACGGGTGCAAATGATCGCCTGAGGGGTTTGACGGTCGAAACAGAAGGCTTTTAATCACAGGACAAGAAATCAGCCCTCGACAACATAACCGGCAGAAAAATATTTTTTTGAAAAAATCCCTAAGCCCCGGGGTCACAATTTCATCAAAAATCTGACTTTCGGCAATTCACTCAAAAATGGTGCCAAACGGTTGCAAATGCTCCCCTGAAAGGTTTGGCGGTCGACACAGAAGGCTTTTTATCACAGTACAAGAAATCAGCCCTCGACAACTTAACCGGCAAAATTTTCATTTCTGAAAAAATCCGTAAGCCCCGGGGTCACAATTTCATCAAAAATCTGACTTTCGGCAATTCACTCCAAAATGGTGCCATACGGGTGCAAATGATCCCCTGAGAGGTTTGAAGGTCGAAACAGAAGGCTTTTTATCACAGTACAAGAAATCAGCCCTCGACTACTTAACCGGCAAAATTTTCATTTTTGAAAAAATCCGTAAACCCCGGGGTCACAATTTCATCAAAAATCTGACTTTCGGCAATTCACTCAAAAATGGTGTCAAACGGGTGCAAATGATCGCCTGAGGGGTTTGACGGTCGAAACAGAAGGCTTTTAATCACAGGACAAGAAATCAGCCCTCGACAACATAACGGGCAGAAAAATATTTTTTTGAAAAAATCCCTAAGCCCCGGGGTCACAATTTCATCAAAAATCTGACTTTCGGCAATTCACTCAAAAATGGTGCCAAACGGGTGCAAATGATCCCCTGAGGGGTTTGACGGTCGAAACAGAAGGCTTTTTATCACAGTACAAGAAATCAGCCCTCGACAACTTAACCGGCAAAATTTTCATTTTTGAAAAAATCACTAAGCGCTGGGGTCACAATTTCATCAAAAATCTGACTTTCGGTAATTCACTCAAAAATGGTGCCAAACGGGTGCAAATGATCCCCTGAGAGGTTTGAAGGTCGAAACAGAAGGCTTTTTATCACAGTACAAGAAATCAGCCCTCGACAACTTAACCGGCAAAATTTTCATTTTTGAAAAAATCCGTAAGCCCCGGGGTCACAATTTCATCAAAAATCTGACTTTCGGCAATTCACTCAAAAATGGTGCCAAATGGGTGCAAATGATCCCCTGAGAGGTTTGAAGGTCGAAACAGAAGGCTTTTTATCACAGTACAAGAAATCAGCCCTCGACAACTTAACCGGCAAAATTTTCATTTTTGAAAAAATCCGTAAGCCCCGGGGTCACAATTTCATCAAAAATCTGACTTTTGGCAATTCACTCAAAAATGGTGCCAAATGGTTGCAAATGATCCCCTGAGAGGTTTGAAGGTCGAAACAGAAGGCTTTTTATCACAGGACAAGAAATCAGCCCTTGAAAACTTAACCGGCAGAAAATTTTTTTTTGAAATAATCCGTAAGCCCCGGGATCACAATTTCATCAAAAATCTGACTTTCGGCAATTCACTCAAAAATGGTGCCAAACGGGTGCAAATGATCCCCTGAGGGGTTTGACGGTCGAAACAGAAGGCTTTTTATCACAGTACAAGAAATCAGCCCTCGACAACTTAACCGGCAGAAAATTTTTTTTTGAAATAATCCGTAAGCCCCGGGGTCACAATTTCATCAAAAATCTGACTTTCGGCAATTCACTCAAAAATGGTGCCAAACGGGTGCAAATGATCCCCTGAGGGGTTTGACGGTCGAAACAGAAGGCTTTTTATCACAGTACAAGAAATCAGCCCTCGACAACTTAACTGGCAAAATTTTCATTTTTGAAAAAATCCCTAAGCGCTGGGGTCACAATTTCATCAAAAATCTGACTTTCGGTAATTCACTCAAAAATGGTGCCAAACGGGTGCAAATGATCCCCTGAGAGGTTTGAAGGTCGAAACAGAAGGCTTTTTATCACAGTACAAGAAATCAGCCCTCGACAACTTAACCGGCAAAATTTTCATTTTTGAAAAAATCCGTAAGCCCCGGGGTCACAATTTCATCAAAAATCTGACTTTCGGCAATTCACTCAAAAATGGTGCCAAATGGGTGCAAATGATCCCCTGAGAGTTTTGAAGGTCGAAACAGAAGGCTTTTTATCACAGTACAAGAAATCAGCCCTCGACAACTTAACCGGCAGAAAAATATTTTTTTGAAAAAATCCCTAAGCCCCGGGGTCACAATTTCATCAAAAATCTGACTTTCGGCAATTCACTCAAAAATGGTGCCAAACGGTTGCAAATGCTCCCCTGAGAGGTTTGGCGGTCGAAACAGAAGGCTTTTTATCACAGTACAAGAAATCAGCCCTCGACAACTTACCCGGCAAAATTTTCATTTTTGAAAAAATCCGTTAGCCCCGGGGTCACAATTTCATCAAAAATCTGACTTTCGGCAATTCACTCCAAAATGGTGCCATACGGGTTCAAATGATCCCCTGAGAGGTTTGAAGGTCGAAACAGAAGGCTTTTTATCACAGTACAAGAAATCAGCCCTCGACTACTTAACCGGCAAAATTTTCATTTTTGAAAAAATCCGTAAACCCCGGGGTCACAATTTCATCAAAAATCTGACTTTCGGCAATTCACTCAAAAATGGTGCCAAACGGTTGCAAATGCTCCCCGAAAGGTTTGGCGGTCGAAACAGAAGGCTTTTTATCACAGGACAAGAAATCAGCCATCGACAACTTAACCGGCAAAATTTTCATTTTTGAAAAAATCCGTAAACCCCGGGGTCACAATTTCATCAAAAATCTGACTTTCGGCAATTCACTCAAAAATGGTGCCAAACGGTTGCAAATGCTCCCCTGAAAGGTTTGGCTGTTGAAACAGAAGGCTTTTTATCACAGGACAAGAAATCAGCCCTTGAAAACTTAACCGGCAGAATTTTTTTTTTTGAAATAATCCGTAAGCCCCGGGGTCACAATTTCATCAAAAATCTGACTTTCGGCAATTCACTCAAAAATGCTGCCAAACGGGTGCAAATGATCCCCTGAGAGGTTTGAAGGTCGAAACAGAAGGCTTTTTATCACCGTACAAGAAATCAGCCCTCGACAACTTAACCGGCAAAATTTTCATTTTTGAAAAAATCCATAAGCCCCGGGGTCACAATTTCATCAAAAATCTGACTTTCGGCAATTCCCTCAAAAATGGTGCCAAACGGGTGCAAATGATCCCCTGAGAGGTTTGAAGGTAGAAACGGAAGGCTTTTTATCACAGTACAAGAAATCAGCCCTCGACAACTTAACCGGCAAAATTTTCATTTTTGAAAAAATCCGTAAGCCCCGGGGTCACAATTTCATCAAAAATCTGACTTTTGGCAATTCACTCAAAAATGGTGCCAAATGGTTGCAAATGACCGCTGAGAGGTTTGAAGGTCGAAACAGAAGGCTTTTTATAACAGTACAAGAAATCAGCCCTCGACAACCTTACCGGCAAAATTTTCATTTTTGAAAAAATCCGTAAGCCCCGGGGTCACAATTTCATCAAAAATCTGACTTTCGGCAATTCACTCAAAAATGGTGCCAAACGGGTGCAAATGATCGCCTGAGGGGTTTGACGGTCGAAACAGAAGGCTTTTAATCACAGGACAAGAAATCAGCCCTCGACAACATAACCGGCAGAAAAATATTTTTTTGAAAAAATCCCTAAGCCCCGGGGTCACAATTTCATCAAAAATCTGACTTTCGGCAATTCACTCAAAAATGGTGCCAAACGGTTGCAAATGCTCCCCTGAAAGGTTTGGCGGTCGAAACAGTAGGCTTTTTATCACAGGACAAGAAATCAGCCCTTGACAACTTAACCGGCAGAATTTTTTTTTTTTTGAAATAATGCGTAAGCCCCGGGGTCAGAATTTCATCAAAAATCTGACTTTCGGCAATGATCCCCTGAGAGGTTTGAAGGTCAAAACAGAACGCTTTTTATCACAGTACAAGAAATCAGCCCTCGACAACTTAACCGGTAAAATTTTCATTTTTGAAAAAATCCGTAAGCCCCGGGGTCACAATTTCATCAAAAATCTGACTTTCGGCAATTCACTCAAAAATGGTGCCAAACGGGTGCAAATGATGCCCTGAGAGGTTTGACGGTCGAAACAGAAGGCTTTTTATCACAGTACAAGAAATCAGCCCTCGACAACATAACCGGCAGAAAAATATTTTTTTGAAAAAATCCCTAAGCCCCGGGGTCACAATTTCATCAAAAATCTGACTTTCGGCAATTCACTCAAAAATGGTGCCAAACGGTTGCAAATGCTCCCCTGAAAGGTTTGGCGGTCGAAACAGAAGGCTTTTTATCACAGTACAAGAAATCAGCCCTCGACAACATAACCGGCAGAAAAATATTTTTTTGAAAAAATCCCTAAGCCCCGGGGTCACAATTTCATCAAAAATCTGACTTTCGGCAATTCACTCAAAAATGGTGCCAAACGGTTGCAAATGCTCCCCTGAAAGGTTTGGCGGTCGAAACAGAAGGCTTTTTATCACAGTACAAGAAATCAGCCCTCGACAACATAACCGGCAGAAAAATATTTTTTTGAAAAAATCCCTAAGCCCCGGGGTCACAATTTCATCAAAAATCTGACTTTCGGCAATTCACTCAAAAATGGTGCCAAATGGTTGCAAATGATCCCCTGAAAGGTTGGGCGGTCGAAACAGAAGGCTTTTTATCACAGTACAAGAAATCAGCCCTCGACAACTTAACCGGCAAAATTTTCATTTTTGAAAAAATCCGTAAGCCCCGGGGTCACAATTTCATCAAAAATCTGACTTTCGGCAATTCACTCAAAAATGGTGCCAAACGGGTGCAAATGATCCCCTGAGAGGTTTGAAGATCGAAACAGAAGGCTTTTTATCACAGTACAAGAAATCAGCCCTCGACAACTTAACCGGCAAAATTTTCATTTTTGAAAAAATCCGTAAGCCCCGGGGTCACAATTTCATCAAAAATCTGACTTTCGGCAATTCACTCAAAAATGGTGCCAAACGGGTGCAAATGATCCCCTGAGAGGTTTGAAGGTCGAAACAGAAGGCTTTTTATCACCGTACAAGAAATCAGCCCTCGACAACTTAACCGGCAAAATTTTCATTTTTGAAAAAATCCATAAGCCCCGGGGTCACAATTTCATCAAAAATCTGACTTTCGGCAATTCCCTCAAAAATGGTGCCAAACGGGTGCAAATGATCCCCTGAGAGGTTTGAAGGTAGAAACGGAAGGCTTTTTATCACAGTACAAGAAATCAGCCCTCGACAACTTAACCGGCAAAATTTTCATTTTTGAAAAAATCCGTAAGCCCCGGGGTCACAATTTCATCAAAAATCTGACTTTTGGCAATTCACTCAAAAATGGTGCCAAATGGTTGCAAATGACCGCTGAGAGGTTTGAAGGTCGAAACAGAAGGCTTTTTATAACAGTACAAGAAATCAGCCCTCGACAACCTTACCGGCAAAATTTTCATTTTTGAAAAAATCCGTAAGCCCCGGGGTCACAATTTCATCAAAAATCTGACTTTCGGCAATTCACTCAAAAATGGTGCCAAACGGGTGCAAATGATCGCCTGAGGGGTTTGACGGTCGAAACAGAAGGCTTTTAATCACAGGACAAGAAATCAGCCCTCGACAACATAACCGGCAGAAAAATATTTTTTTGAAAAAATCCCTAAGCCCCGGGGTCACAATTTCATCAAAAATCTGACTTTCGGCAATTCACTCAAAAATGGTGCCAAACGGTTGCAAATGCTCCCCTGAAAGGTTTGGCGGTCGAAACAGTAGGCTTTTTATCACAGGACAAGAAATCAGCCCTTGACAACTTAACCGGCAGAATTTTTTTTTTTTTGAAATAATGCGTAAGCCCCGGGGTCAGAATTTCATCAAAAATCTGACTTTCGGCAATGATCCCCTGAGAGGTTTGAAGGTCAAAACAGAACGCTTTTTATCACAGTACAAGAAATCAGCCCTCGACAACTTAACCGGTAAAATTTTCATTTTTGAAAAAATCCGTAAGCCCCGGGGTCACAATTTCATCAAAAATCTGACTTTTGGCAATTCACTCAAAAATGGTGCCAAACGGGTGCAAATGATGCCCTGAGAGGTTTGACGGTCGAAACAGAAGGCTTTTTATCACAGTACAAGAAATCAGCCCTCGACAACATAACCGGCAGAAAAATATTTTTTTGAAAAAATCCCTAAGCCCCGGGGTCACAATTTCATCAAAAATCTGACTTTCGGCAATTCACTCAAAAATGGTGCCAAACGGTTGCAAATGCTCCCCTGAAAGGTTTGGCGGTCGAAACAGAAGGCTTTTTATCACAGTACAAGAAATCAGCCCTCGACAACATAACCGGCAGAAAAATATTTTTTTGAAAAAATCCCTAAGCCCCGGGGTCACAATTTCATCAAAAATCTGACTTTCGGCAATTCACTCAAAAATGGTGCCAAACGGTTGCAAATGCTCCCCTGAAAGGTTTGGCGGTCGAAACAGAAGGCTTTTTATCACAGTACAAGAAATCAGCCCTCGACAACATAACCGGCAGAAAAATATTTTTTTGAAAAAATCCCTAAGCCCCGGGGTCACAATTTCATCAAAAATCTGACTTTCGGCAATTCACTCAAAAATGGTGCCAAATGGTTGCAAATGATCCCCTGAAAGGTTGGGCGGTCGAAACAGAAGGCTTTTTATCACAGTACAAGAAATCAGCCCTCGACAACTTAACCGGCAAAATTTTCATTTTTGAAAAAATCCGTAAGCCCCGGGGTCACAATTTCATCAAAAATCTGACTTTCGGCAATTCACTCAAAAATGGTGCCAAACGGGTGCAAATGATCCCCTGAGAGGTTTGAAGATCGAAACAGAAGGCTTTTTATCACAGTACAAGAAATCAGCCCTCGACAACTTAACCGGCAAAATTTTCATTTTTGAAAAAATCCGTAAGCCCCGGGGTCACAATTTCATCAAAAATCTGACTTTCGGCAATTCACTCAAAAATGGTGCCAAACGGGTGCAAATGATCCCCTGAGGGGTTTGACGGTCGAAACAGAAGGCTTTTAATCACAGGACAAGAAATAAGCCCTCGACAACATAACCGGCAGAAAAATATTTTTTTGAAAAAATCCCTAAGCCCCGGGGTCACAATTTCATCAAAAATCTGACTTTCGGCAATTCACTCAAAAATGGTGCCAAACGGTTGCAAATGCTCCCCTGAAAGGTTTGGCGGTCGAAACAGAAGGCTTTTTATCACAGTACAAGAAATCAGCCCTCGACAACTTAACCGGCAAAATTTTCATTTTTGAAAAAATCCGTAAGCCCCGGGGTCACAATTTCATCAAAAATCTGACTTTCGGCAATTCACTCCAAAATGCTGCCATACGGGTGCAAATGATCCCCTGAGAGGTTTGAAGGTCGAAACAGAAGGCTTTTTATCACAGTACAAGAAATCAGCCCTAGACTACTTAACCGGCAAAATTTTCATTTTTGAAAAAATCCGTAAACCCCGGGGTCACAATTTCATCAAAAATCTGACTTTCGGCAATTCACTCAAAAATGGTGCCAAACGGTTGCAAATGCTCCCTGAAAGGTTTGGCGGTCGAAACAGAAGGCTTTTTATCACAGGACAAGAAATCAGCCCTCGACAACGTAACCGGCAGAAACATATTTTTTTGAAAATATCCCTAAGCCCCGGGGTCACAATTTCATCAAAAATCTGACTTTCGGCAATTCACTCAAAAATGGTGCCAAACGGGTGCAAATGATCCCCTGAGGGGTTTGACGGTCGAAACAGAAGGCTTTTTATCACAGTACAAGAAATCAGCCCTCGACAACTTAACTGGCAAAATTTTCATTTTTGAAAAAATCCCTAAGCGCTGGGGTCACAATTTCATCAAAAATCTGACTTTCGGTAATTCACTCAAAAATGGTGCCAAACGGGTGCAAATGATCCCCTGAGAGGTTTGAAGGTCGAAACAGAAGGCTTTTTATCACAGTACAAGAAATCAGCCCTCGACAACTTAACCGGCAAAATTTTCATTTTTGAAAAAATCCGTAAGCCCCGGGGTCACAATTTCATCAAAAATCTGACTTTCGGCAATTCACTCAAAAATGGTGCCAAATGGGTGCAAATGATCCCCTGAGAGTTTTGAAGGTCGAAACAGAAGGCTTTTTATCACAGTACAAGAAATCAGCCCTCGACAACTTACCCGGCAAAATTTTCATTTTTGAAAAAATCCGTAAGCCCCGGGGTCACAATTTCATCAAAAATCTGACTTTCGGCAATTCACTCCAAAATGGTGCCATACGGGTGCAAATGATCCCCTGAGAGGTTTGAAGGTCGAAACAGAAGGCTTTTTATCACAGTACAAGAAATCAGCCCTCGACTACTTAACCGGCAAAATTTTCATTTTTGAAAAAATCCGTAAACCCCGGGGTCACAATTTCATCAAAAATCTGACTTTCGGCAATTCACTCAAAAATGGTGCCAAACGGTTGCAAATGCTCCCCGAAAGGTTTGGCGGTCGAAACAGAAGGCTTTTTATCACAGGACAAGAAATCAGCCATCGACAACTTAACCGGCAAAATTTTCATTTTTGAAAAAATCCGTAAACCCCGGGGTCACAATTTCATCAAAAATCTGACTTTCGGCAATTCACTCAAAAATGGTGCCAAACGGTTGCAAATGCTCCCCTGAAAGGTTTGGCGGTTGAAACAGAAGGCTTTTTATCACAGGACAAGAAATCAGCCCTTGAAAACTTAACCGGCAGAAATTTTTTTTTTGAAATAATCCGTAAGCCCCGGGGTCACAATTTCATCAAAAATCTGACTTTCGGCAATTCACTCAAAAATGCTGCCAAACGGGTGCAAATGATCCCCTGAGAGGTTTGAAGGTCGAAACAGAAGGCTTTTTATCACCGTACAAGAAATCAGCCCTCGACAACTTAACCGGCAAAATTTTCATTTTTGAAAAAATCCATAAGCCCCGGGGTCACAATTTCATCAAAAATCTGACTTTCGGCAATTCCCTCAAAAATGGTGCCAAACGGGTGCAAATGATCCCCTGAGAGGTTTGAAGGTCGAAACGGAAGGCTTTTTATCACAGTACAAGAAATCAGCCCTCGACAACTTAACCGGCAAAATTTTCATTTTTGAAAAAATCCGTAAGCCCCGGGGTCACAATTTCATCAAAAATCTGACTTTTGGCAATTCACTCAAAAATGGTGCCAAATGGTTGCAAATGACCGCTGAGAGGTTTGAAGGTCGAAACAGAAGGCTTTTTATAACAGTACAAGAAATCAGCCCTCGACAACCTTACCGGCAAAATTTTCATTTTTGAAAAAATCCGTAAGCCCCGGGGTCACAATTTCATCAAAAATCTGACTTTCGGCAATTCACTCAAAAATGGTGCCAAACGGGTGCAAATGATCGCCTGAGGGGTTTGACGGTCGAAACAGAAGGCTTTTAATCACAGGACAAGAAATCAGCCCTCGACAACATAACCGGCAGAAAAATATTTTTTTGAAAAAATCCCTAAGCCCCGGGGTCACAATTTCATCAAAAATCTGACTTTCGGCAATTCACTCAAAAATGGTGCCAAACGGTTGCAAATGCTCCCCTGAAAGGTTTGGCGGTCGAAACAGAAGGCTTTTTATCACAGGACAAGAAATCAGCCCTTGACAACTTAACCGGCAGAAATTTTTTTTTTTGAAATAATGCGTAAGCCCCGGGGTCAGAATTTCATCAAAAATCTGACTTTCGGCAATGATCCCCTGAGAGGTTTGAAGGTCAAAACAGAACGCTTTTTATCACAGTACAAGAAATCAGCCCTCGACAACTTAACCGGTAAAATTTTCATTTTTGAAAAAATCCGTAAGCCCCGGGGTCACAATTTCATCAAAAATCTGACTTTCGGCAATTCACTCAAAAATGGTGCCAAACGGGTGCAAATGATGCCCTGAGAGGTTTGACGGTCGAAACAGAAGGCTTTTTATCACAGTACAAGAAATCAGCCCTCGACAACATAACCGGCAGAAAAATATTTTTTTGAAAAAATCCCTAAGCCCCGGGGTCACAATTTCATCAAAAATCTGACTTTCGGCAATTCACTCAAAAATGGTGCCAAACGGTTGCAAATGCTCCCCTGAAAGGTTTGGCGGTCGAAACAGAAGGCTTTTTATCACAGTACAAGAAATCAGCCCTCGACAACATAACCGGCAGAAAAATATTTTTTTGAAAAAATCCCTAAGCCCCGGGGTCACAATTTCATCAAAAATCTGACTTTCGGCAATTCACTCAAAAATGGTGCCAAATGGTTGCAAATGATCCCCTGAAAGGTTGGGCGGTCGAAACAGAAGGCTTTTTATCACAGTACAAGAAATCAGCCCTCGACAACTTAACCGGCAAAATTTTCATTTTTGAAAAAATCCGTAAGCCCCGGGGTCACAATTTCATCAAAAATCTGACTTTCGGCAATTCACTCAAAAATGGTGCCAAACGGGTGCAAATGATCCCCTGAGAGGTTTGAAGATCGAAACAGAAGGCTTTTTATCACAGTACAAGAAATCAGCCCTCGACAACTTAACCGGCAAAATTTTCATTTTTGAAAAAATCCGTAAGCCCCGGGGTCACAATTTCATCAAAAATCTGACTTTCGGCAATTCACTCAAAAATGGTGCCAAACGGGTGCAAATGATCCCCTGAGGGGTTTGACGGTCGAAACAGAAGGCTTTTAATCACAGGACAAGAAATAAGCCCTCGACAACATAACCGGCAGAAAAATATTTTTTTGAAAAAATCCCTAAGCCCCGGGGTCACAATTTCATCAAAAATCTGACTTTCGGCAATTCACTCAAAAATGGTGCCAAACGGTTGCAAATGCTCCCCTGAAAGGTTTGGCGGTCGAAACAGAAGGCTTTTTATCACAGTACAAGAAATCAGCCCTCGACAACTTAACCGGCAAAATTTTCATTTTTGAAAAAATCCGTAAGCCCCGGGGTCACAATTTCATCAAAAATCTGACTTTCGGCAATTCACTCCAAAATGCTGCCATACGGGTGCAAATGATCCCCTGAGAGGTTTGAAGGTCGAAACAGAAGGCTTTTTATCACAGTACAAGAAATCAGCCCTCGACTACTTAACCGGCAAAATTTTCATTTTTGAAAAAATCCGTAAACCCCGGGGTCACAATTTCATCAAAAATCTGACTTTCGGCAATTCACTCAAAAATGGTGCCAAACGGTTGCAAATGCTCCCTGAAAGGTTTGGCGGTCGAAACAGAAGGCTTTTTATCACAGGACAAGAAATCAGCCCTCGACAACATAACCGGCAGAAACATATTTTTTTGAAAATATCCCTAAGCCCCGGGGTCACAATTTCATCAAAAATCTGACTTTCGGCAATTCACTCAAAAATGGTGCCAAACGGTTGCAAATGATCCCCTGAAAGGTTTGGCGGTCGAAACAGAAGGCTTTTTATCACAGGACAAGAAATCAGACCTCGACAACTTAACCGGCAGAAATTTTTTTTTTTTAAATAATGCGTAAGCACCGGGGTCACAATTTCATCAAAAATCTGACTTTCGGCAATTCACTCAAAAATGCTGCCAAACGGGTGCAAATGATCCCCTGAGAGGTTTGAAGGTCGAAACAGAAGGCTTTTTATCACCGTACAAGAAATCAGCCCTCGACAACTTAACCGGCAAAATTTTCATTTTTGAAAAAATCCGTAAACCCCGGGGTCACAATTTCATCAAAAATCTGACTTTCGGCAATTCACTCAAAAATGGTGCCAAACGGTTGCAAATGCTCCCTGAAAGGTTTGGCGGTCGAAACAGAAGGCTTTTTATCACAGGACAAGAAATCAGCCCTCGACAACATAACCGGCAGAAACATATTTTTTTGAAAATATCCCTAAGCCCCGGGGTCACAATTTCATCAAAAATCTGACTTTCGGCAATTCACTCAAAAATGGTGCCAAACGGGTGCAAATGATCCCCTGAGGGGTTTGACGGTCGAAACAGAAGGCTTTTTATCACAGTACAAGAAATCAGCCCTCGACAACATAACCGGCAGAAAAATATTTTTTTGAAAAAATCCCTAAGCCCCGGGGTCACAATTTCATCAAAAATCTGACTTTCGGCAATTCACTCAAAAATGGTGCCAAATGGTTGCAAATGCTCCCCTGAAAGGTTTGGCGGTCGAAACAGAAGGCTTTTTATCATAGGACAAGAAATCAGCCCTCGACAACTTAACCGGCACAATTTTCATTTTTGAAATAATCCCTAAGCGCTGGGGTCACAATTTCATCAAAAATCTGACTTTCGGCAATTCACTCAAAAATGGTGCCAAACGGGTGCAAATGATCCCCTGAGAGGTTTGAAGGTCGAAACAGAAGGCTTTTTATCACAGTACAAGAAATCAGCCCTCGACAACTTAACCGGGAAAATTTTCATTTTTGAAAAAATCCGTAAACCCCGGGGTCACAATTTCATCAAAAATCTGACTTTCGGCAATTCACTCAAAAATGGTGCCAAACGGTTGCAAATGCTCCCTGAAAGGTTTGGCGGTCGAAACAGAAGGCTTTTTATCACAGGACAAGAAATCAGCCCTCGACAACATAACCGGCAGAAACATATTTTTTTGAAAATATCCCTAAGCCCCGGGGTCACAATTTCATCAAAAATCTGACTTTCGGCAATTCACTCAAAAATGGTGCCAAACGGTTGCAAATGATCCCCTGAAAGGTTTGGCGGTCGAAACAGAAGGCTTTTTATCACAGGACAAGAAATCAGACCTCGACAACTTAACCGGCAGAAATTTTTTTTTTTTAAATAATGCGTAAGCACCGGGGTCACAATTTCATCAAAAATCTGACTTTCGGCAATTCACTCAAAAATGGTGCCAAACCGTTGCAAATGCTCCCCTGAACGGTTTGGCGGTCGAAACAGAAGGCTTTTTATTACAGTAGAAGAAATCAGCCCTCGACAACATAACCGGCAGAAAAATATTTTTTTGAAAAAATCCCTAAGCCCCGGGGTCACAATTTCATCAAAAATCTGACTTTCGGCAATTCACTCAAAAATGGTGCCAAATGGTTGCAAATGCTCCCCTGAAAGGTTTGGCGGTCGAAACAGAAGGCTTTTTATCATAGGACAAGAAATCAGCCCTCGACAACTTAACCGGCACAATTTTCATTTTTGAAATAATCCCTAAGCGCTGGGGTCACAATTTCATCAAAAATCTGACTTTCGGCAATTCACTCAAAAATGGTGCCAAACGGGTGCAAATGATCCCCTGAGAGGTTTGAAGGTCGAAACAGAAGGCTTTTTATCACAGTACAAGAAATCAGCCCTCGACAACTTAACCGGGAAAATTTTCATTTTTGAAAAAATCCGTAAACCCCGGGGTCACAATTTCATCAAAAATCTGACTTTCGGCAATTCACTCAAAAATGGTGCCAAACGGTTGCAAATGCTCCCTGAAAGGTTTGGCGGTCGAAACAGAAGGCTTTTTATCACAGGACAAGAAATCAGCCCTCGACAACATAACCGGCAGAAACATATTTTTTTGAAAATATCCCTAAGCCCCGGGGTCACAATTTCATCAAAAATCTGACTTTCGGCAATTCACTCAAAAATGGTGCCAAACGGTTGCAAATGATCCCCTGAAAGGTTTGGCGGTCGAAACAGAAGGCTTTTTATCACAGGACAAGAAATCAGACCTCGACAACTTAACCGGCAGAATTTTTTTTTTTTTAAATAATGCGTAAGCACCGGGGTCACAATTTCATCAAAAATCTGACTTTCGGCAATTCACTCAAAAATGCTGCCAAACGGGTGCAAATGATCCCCTGAGAGGTTTGAAGGTCGAAACAGAAGGCTTTTTATCACCGTACAAGAAATCAGCCCTCGATAACTTAACCGGCAAAATTTTCATTTTTGAAAAAATCCATAAGCCCCGGGGTCACAATTACATCAAAAATCTGACTTTTGGCAATTCACTCAAAAATGGTGCCAAACGGGTGCAAATGATCCCCTGAGAGGTTTGAAGGTCGAAATAGAAGGCTTTTTATCACAGTACAAGAAACCAGCCCTCGACAACATAACAGGCAGAAAAATATTTTTTTGAAAAAATCCCTAAGCCCCGGGGTCACAATTTCATCAAAAATCTGACTTTTGGCAATTCACTTAAAAATGGTGCCAAACGCTTGCAAATGCTCCCCTGAACGGTTTGGCGGTCGAAACAGAAGGCTTTTTATCACAGTACAAGAAATCAACCCTCGACAACATAACCGGCAGAAAAATATTTTTTTGAAAAAATCCCTAAGCCCCGGGGTCACAATTTCATCAAAAATCTGACTTTCGGCAATTCACTCAAAAATGGTGCCAAATGGTTGCAAATGCTCCCCTGAAAGGTTTGGCGGTCGAAACAGAAGGCTTTTTATCACAGGACAAGAAATCAGACCTCGACAACTTAACCGGCAGAAATTTTTTTTTTTTAAATAATGCGTAAGCACCGGGGTCACAATTTCATCAAAAATCTGACTTTCGGCAATTCACTCAAAAATGCTGCCAAACGGGTGCAAATGATCCCCTGAGAGGTTTGAAGGTCGAAACAGAAGGCTTTTTATCACAGTACAAGAAATCAGCCCTCGACAACTTAACCGGGAAAATTTTCATTTTTGAAAAAATCCGTAAACCCCGGGGTCACAATTTCATCAAAAATCTGACTTTCGGCAATTCACTCAAAAATGGTGCCAAACGGTTGCAAATGCTCCCTGAAAGGTTTGGCGGTCGAAACAGAAGGCTTTTTATCACAGGACAAGAAATCAGCCCTCGACAACATAACCGGCAGAAACATATTTTTTTGAAAATATCCCTAAGCCCCGGGGTCACAATTTCATCAAAAATCTGACTTTCGGCAATTCACTCAAAAATGGTGCCAAACGGTTGCAAATGATCCCCTGAAAGGTTTGGCGGTCGAAACAGAAGGCTTTTTATCACAGGACAAGAAATCAGACCTCGACAACTTAACCGGCAGAAATTTTTTTTTTTTAAATAATGCGTAAGCACCGGGGTCACAATTACATCAAAAATCTGACTTTTGGCAATTCACTCAAAAATGGTGCCAAACGGGTGCAAATGATCCCCTGAGAGGTTTGAAGGTCGAAATAGAAGGCTTTTTATCACAGTACAAGAAACCAGACCTCGACAACATAACAGGCAGAAAAATATTTTTTTGAAAAAATCCCTAAGCCCCGGGGTCACAATTTCATCAAAAATCTGACTTTCGGCAATTCACTCAAAAATGGTGCCAAACGGTTGCAAATGCTCCCCTGAAAGGTTTGGCGGTCGAAACAGAAGGCTTTTTATCACAGTACAAGAAATCAGCCCTCGACAACATAACCGGCAGAAAAATATTTTTTTGAAAAAATCCCTAAGCCCCGGGGTCACAATTTCATCAAAAATCTGACTTTCGGCAATTCACTCAAAAATGGTGCCAAATGGTTGCAAATGCTCCCCTGAAAGGTTTGGCGGTCGAAACAGAAGGCTTTTTATCACAGGAGAAGAAATCAGCCCTCGACAACTTAACCGGCACAATTTTCATTTTTGAAATAATCCCTAAGCGCTGGGGTCACAATTTCATCAAAAATCTGACTTTCGGCAATTCACTCAAAAATGGTGCCAAACGGGTGCAAATGATCCCCTGAGAGGTTTGAAGGTCGAAACAGAAGGCTTTTTATCACAGTACAAGAAATCAGCCCTCGACAACTTAACCGGGAAAATTTTCATTTTTGAAAAAATCCGTAAGCCCCGGGGTCACAATTTCATCAAAAATCTGACTTTCGGCAATTCACTCAAAAATGGTGCCAAACGGGTGCAAATGATCCCCTGAGAGGTTTGAAGATCGAAACAGAAGGCTTTTTATCACAGTACAAGAAATCAGCCCTCGACAACTTAACCGGCAAAATTTTCATTTTTGAAAAAATCCGTAAGCCCCGGGGTCACAATTTCATCAAAAATCTGACTTTCGGTAATTCACTCAAAAATGGTGCCAAATGGGTGCAAATGATCCCCTGAGAGGTTTGAAGGTCGAAACAGAAGGCTTTTTATCACAGTACAAGAAATCAGCCCTCGACAACTTAACCGGCAAAATTTTCATTTTTGAAAAAATCCGTAAGCCCCGGGGTCACAATTTCATCAAAAATCTGACTTTCGGCAATTCACTCAAAAATGGTGCCAAACGGGTGCAAATGATCCCCTGAGGGGTTTGACGGTCGAAACAGAAGGCTTTTAATCACAGGACAAGAAATAAGCCCTCGACAACATAACCGGCAGAAAAATATTTTTTTGAAAAAATCCCTAAGCCCCGGGGTCACAATTTCATCAAAAATCTGACTTTCGGCAATTCACTCAAAAATGGTGCCAAACGGTTGCAAATGCTCCCCTGAAAGGTTTGGCGGTCGAAACAGAAGGCTTTTTATCACAGTACAAGAAATCAGCCCTCGACAACTTAACCGGCAAAATTTTCATTTTTGAAAAAATCCGTAAACCCGGGGTCACAATTTCATCAAAAATCTGACTTTCGGCAATTCACTCCAAAATGGTGCCATACGGGTGCAAATGATCCCCTGAGAGGTTTGAAGGTCGAAACAGAAGGCTTTTTATCACAGTACAAGAAATCAGCCCTCGACTACTTAACCGGCAAAATTTTCATTTTTGAAAAAATCCGTAAACCCCGGCGTCACAATTTCATCAAAAATCTGACTTTCGGCAATTCACTCAAAAATGCTGCCAAACGGGTGCAAATGATCCCCTGAGAGGTTTGGCGGTCGAAACAGAAGGCTTTTTATCACAGGACAAGAAATCAGCCCTCGACAACATAACCGGCAGAAAAATATTTTTTTGAAAATATCCCTAAGCCCCGGGGTCACAATTTCATCAAAAATCTGACTTTCGGCAATTCACTCAAAAATGGTGCCAAACGGTTGCAAATGATCCCCTGAAAGGTTTGGCGGTCGAAACAGAAGGCTTTTTATCACAGGACAAGAAATCAGACCTCGACAACTTAACCGGCAGAAATTTTTTTTTTTGAAATAATGCGTAAGCACCGGGGTCACAATTTCATCAAAAATCTGACTTTCGGCAATTCACTCAAAAATGCTGCCAAACGGGTGCAAATGATCCCCTGAGAGGTTTGAAGGTCGAAACAGAAGGCTTTTTATCACCGTACAAGAAATCAGCCCTCGACAACTTAACCGGCAAAATCTTCATTTTTGAAAAAATCCATAAGCCCCGGGGTCACAATTTCATCAAAAATCTGACTTTCGGCAATTCACTCAAAAATGGTGCCAAACGGGTGCAAATGATCCCCTGAGAGGTTTGAAGGTCAAAACAGAACGCTTTTTATCACAGGACAAGAAATCAGCCCTCGACAACTTAACCGGCAAAATTTTCATTTTTGAAAAAATCCGTAAGCCCCGGGGTCACAATTTCATCAAAAATCTGACTTTCGGCAATTCATTCAAAAATGGTGCCAAACGGGTGCAAATGATCCCCTGAGAGGTTTGACGGTCGAAACAGAAGGCTTTTTATCACAGTACAAGAAATCAGCCCTCGACAACATAACCGGCAGAAAAATATTTTTTTGAAAAAATCCCTAAGCCTCGGGGTCACAATTTCATCAAAAATCTGACTTTCGGCAATTCACTCAAAAATGGTGCCAAATGGTTGCAAATGCTCCCCTGAAAGGTTTGGCGGTCGAAACAGAAGGCTTTTTATCACAGGACAAGAAATCAGCCCTCGACAACTTAACCGGCACAATTTTCATTTTTGAAATAATCCCTAAGCGCTGGGGTCACAATTTCATCAAAAATCTGACTTTCGGCAATTCACTCAAAAATGGTGCCAAACGGGTGCAAATGATCCCCTGAGAGGTTTGAAGGTCGAAACAGAAGGCTTTTTATCACAGTACAAGAAATCAGCCCTCGACAACTTAACCGGGAAAATTTTCATTTTTGAAAAAATCCGTAAGCCCCGGGGTCACAATTTCATCAAAAATCTGACTTTCGGCAATTCACTCAAAAATGGTGCCAAACGGGTGCAAATGATCCCCTGAGAGGTTTGAAGATCGAAACAGAAGGCTTTTTATCACAGTACAAGAAATCAGCCCTCGACAACTTAACCGGCAAAATTTTCATTTTTGAAAAAATCCGTAAGCCCCGGGGTCACAATTTCATCAAAAATCTGACTTTCGGTAATTCACTCAAAAATGGTGCCAAATGGGTGCAAATGATCCCCTGAGAGGTTTGAAGGTCGAAACAGAAGGCTTTTTATCACAGTACAAGAAATCAGCCCTCGACAACTTAACCGGCAAAATTTTCATTTTTGAAAAAATCCGTAAGCCCCGGGGTCACAATTTCATCAAAAATCTGACTTTCGGCAATTCACTCAAAAATGGTGCCAAACGGGTGCAAATGATCCCCTGAGGGGTTTGACGGTCGAAACAGAAGGCTTTTAATCACAGGACAAGAAATAAGCCCTCGACAACATAACCGGCAGAAAAATATTTTTTTGAAAAAATCCCTAAGCCCCGGGGTCACAATTTCATCAAAAATCTGACTTTCGGCAATTCACTCAAAAATGGTGCCAAACGGTTGCAAATGCTCCCCTGAAAGGTTTGGCGGTCGAAACAGAAGGCTTTTTATCACAGTACAAGAAATCAGCCCTCGACAACTTAACCGGCAAAATTTTCATTTTTGAAAAAATCCGTAAGCCCCGGGGTCACAATTTCATCAAAAATCTGACTTTCGGCAATTCACTCCAAAATGGTGCCATACGGGTGCAAATGATCCCCTGAGAGGTTTGAAGGTCGAAACAGAAGGCTTTTTATCGCAGTACAAGAAATCAGCCCTCGACTACTTAACCGGCAAAATTTTCATTTTTGAAAAAATCCGTAAACCCCGGGGTCACAATTTCATCAAAAATCTGACTTTCGGCAATTCACTCAAAAATGGTGCCAAACGGTTGCAAATGATCCCCCGAAAGGTTTGGCGGTCGAAACAGAAGGCTTTTTATCACAGGACAAGAAATCAGCCCTCGACAACATAACCGGCAGAAAAATATTTTTTTGAAAATATCCCTAAGCCCCGGGGTCACAATTTCATCAAAAATCTGACTTTCGGCAATTCACTCAAAAATGGTGCCAAACGGTTGCAAATGATCCCCTGAAAGGTTTGGCGGTCGAAACAGAAGGCTTTTTATCACAGGACAAGAAATCAGACCTCGACAACTTAACCGGCAGAAATTTTTTTTTTTGAAATAATGCGTAAGCACCGGGGTCACAATTTCATCAAAAATCTGACTTTTGGCAATTCACTCAAAAATGCTGCCAAACGGGTGCAAATGATCCCCTGAGAGGTTTGAAGGTCGAAACAGAAGGCTTTTTATCACCGTACAAGAAATCAGCCCTCGACAACTTAACCGGCAAAATTTTCATTTTTGAAAAAATCCATAAGCCCCGGGGTCACAATTTCATCAAAAATCTGACTTTCGGCAATTCACTCAAAAATGGTGCCAAACGGGTGCAAATGATCCCCTGAGAGGTTTGAAGGTCAAAACAGAACGCTTTTTATCACAGTACAAGAAATCAGCCCTCGACAACTTAACCGGCAAAATTTTCATTTTTGAAAAAATCCGTAAGCCCCGGTGTCACAATTTCATCAAAAATCTGACTTTCGGCAATTCATTCAAAAATGGTGCCAAACGGGTGCAAATGATCCCCTGAGAGGTTTGACGGTCGAAACAGAAGGCTTTTTATCACAGTACAAGAAATCAGCCCTCGACAACATAACCGGCAGAAAAATATTTTTTTGAAAAAATCCCTAAGCCTCGGGGTCACAATTTCATCAAAAATCTGACTTTCGGCAATTCACTCAAAAATGGTGCCATACGGGTGCAAATGATCCCCTGAGAGGTTTGAAGGTCGAAACAGAAGGCTTTTTATCACAGTACAAGAAATCAGCCCTCGACTACAAAACCGGCAAAATTTTCATTTTTGAAAAAATCCGTAAACCCCGGGGTCACAATTTCGTCAAAAATCTGACTTTCGGCAATTCACTCAAAAATGGTGCCAAACGGTTGCAAATGCTCCCCGAAAGGTTTGGCGGTCGAAACAGAAGGCTTTTTATCACAGGACAAGAAATCAGCCCTCGACAACATAACCGGCAGAAAAATATTTTTTTGAAAATATCCCTAAGCCCCGGGGTCACAATTTCATCAAAAATCTGACTTTCGGCAATTCACTCAAAAATGGTGCCAAACGGTTGCAAATGATCCCCTGAAAGGTTTGGCGGTCGAAACAGAAGGCTTTTTATCACAGGACAAGAAATCAGACCTCGACAACTTAACCGGCAGAAATTTTTTTTTTTGAAATAATGCGTAAGCACCGGGGTCACAATTTCATCAAAAATCTGACTTTCGGCAATTCACTCAAAAATGCTGCCAAACGGGTGCAAATGATCCCCTGAGAGGTTTGAAGGTCGAAACAGAAGGCTTTTTATCACCGTACAAGAAATCAGCCCTCGACAACTTAACCGGCAAAATTTTCATTTTTGAAAAAATCCATAAGCCCCGGCGTCACAATTTCATCAAAAATCTGACTTTCGGCAATTCACTCAAAAATGGTGCCAAACGGGTGCAAATGATCCCCTGAGAGGTTTGAAGGTCGAAACAGAAGGCTTTTTATCACAGTACAAGAAATCAGCCCTCGACAACTTAACCGGCAAAATTTTCATTTTTGAAAAAATCCGTAAGCCCCGGGGTCACAATTTCATCAAAAATCTGACTTTCGGCTATTCACTCAAAAATGGTGCCAAACGGGTGCAAATCATCCCCTGAGAGGTTTGACGGTCGAAACAGAAGGCTTTTTATCACAGTACAAGAAATCAGCCCTCGACAACATAACCGGCAGAAAAATATTTTTTTGAAAAAAATCCCTAAGCCCCGGGGTCACAATTTCATCAAAAATCTGACTTTCGGCAATTCACTCAAAAATGGTGCCAAACGGTTGCAAATGCTCCCCTGAAAGTTTTGGCGGTCGAAACAGAAGGCTTTTTATCACAGTACAAGAAATCAGCCCTCGACAACTTAACCGGCAAAATTTTCATTTTTGAAAAAATCCGTAAGCCCCGGGGTCACAATTTCATCAAAAATCTGACTTTCGGCTATTCACTCAAAAATGGTGCCAAACGGGTGCAAATCATCCCCTGAGAGGTTTGACGGTCGAAACAGAAGGCTTTTTATCACAGTACAAGAAATCAGCCCTCGACAACATAACCGGCAGAAAAATATTTTTTTGAAAAAAATCCCTAAGCCCCGGGGTCACAATTTCATCAAAAATCTGACTTTCGGCAATTCACTCAAAAATGGTGCCAAACGGTTGCAAATGCTCCCCTGAAAGGTTTGGCGGTCGAAACAGAAGGCTTTTTATCACAGTACAAGAAATCAGCCCTCGACAACTTAACCGGCAAAATTTTCATTTTTGAAAAAATCCGTAAGCCCCGGGGTCACAATTTCATCAAAAATCTGACTTTCGGCAATTCACTCCAAAATGGTGCCATACGGGTGCAAATGATCCCCTGAGAGCTTTGAAGGTCGAAACAGAAGGCTTTTTATCGCAGTACAAGAAATCAGCCCTCGACTACTTAACCGGCAAAATTTTCATTTTTGAAAAAATCCGTAAACCCCGGGGTCACAATTTCATCAAAAATCTGACTTTCGGCAATTCACTCAAAAATGGTGCCAAACGGTTGCAAATGCTCCCCGAAAGGTTTGGCGGTCGAAACAGAAGGCTTTTTATCACAGGACAAGAAATCAGCCCTCGACAACATAACCGGCAGAAAAATATTTTTTTGAAAATATCCCTAAGCCCCGGGGTCACAATTTCATCAAAAATCTGACTTTCGGCAATTCACTCAAAAATGGTGCCAAACGGTTGCAAATGATCCCCTGAAAGGTTTGGCGGTCGAAACAGAAGGCTTTTTATCACAGGACAAGAAATCAGACCTCGACAACTTAACCGGCAGAAATTTTTTTTTTTGAAATAATGCGTAAGCACCGGGGTCACAATTTCATCAAAAATCTGACTTTCGGCAATTCACTCAAAAATGCTGCCAAACGGGTGCAAATGATCCCCTGAGAGGTTTGAAGGTCGAAACAGAAGGCTTTTTATCACCGTACAAGAAATCAGCCCTCGACAACTTAACCGGCAAAATTTTCATTTTTGAAAAAATCCATAAGCCCCGGGGTCACAATTTCATCAAAAATCTGACTTTCGGCAATTCACTCAAAAATGGTGCCAAACGGGTGCAAATGATCCCCTGAGAGGTTTGAAGGTCAAAACAGAACGCTTTTTATCACAGTACAAGAAATCAGCCCTCGACAACTTAACCGGCAAAATTTTCATTTTTGAAAAAATCCGTAAGCCCCGGGGTCACAATTTCATCAAAAATCTGACTTTCGGCAATTCATTCAAAAATGGTGCCAAACGGGTGCAAATGATCCCCTGAGAGGTTTGACGGTCGAAACAGAAGGCTTTTTATCACAGTACAAGAAATCAGCCCTCGACAACATAACCGGCAGAAAAATATTTTTTTGAAAAAATCCCTAAGCCTCGGGGTCACAATTTCATCAAAAATCTGACTTTCGGCAATTCACTCAAAAATGGTGCCATACGGGTGCAAATGATCCCCTGAGAGGTTTGAAGGTCGAAACAGAAGGCTTTTTATCACAGTACAAGAAATCAGCCCTCGACTACAAAACCGGCAAAATTTTCATTTTTGAAAAAATCCGTAAACCCCGGGGTCACAATTTCGTCAAAAATCTGACTTTCGGCAATTCACTCAAAAATGGTGCCAAACGGTTGCAAATGCTCCCCGAAAGGTTTGGCGGTCGAAACAGAAGGCTTTTTATCACAGGACAAGAAATCAGCCCTCGACAACATAACCGGCAGAAAAATATTTTTTTGAAAATATCCCTAAGCCCCGGGGTCACAATTTCATCAAAAATCTGACTTTCGGCAATTCACTCAAAAATGGTGCCAAACGGTTGCAAATGCTCCCCTGAAAGGTTTGGCGGTCGAAACAGAAGGCTTTTTATCACAGTACAAGAAATCAGCCATCGACAACATAACCGGCAGAAAAATATTTTTTTGAAAAAATCCCTAAGCCCCGGGGTCACAATTTCATCAAAAATCTGACTTTCGGCAATTCACTCAAAAATGGTGCCAAACGGTTGCAAATGCTCCCCTGAAAGGTTTGGCGGTCGAAACAGAAGGCTTTTTATCACAGTACAAGAAATCAGCCCTCGACAACATAACCGGCAGAAAAATATTTTTTTGAAAAAATCCCTAAGCCCCGGGGTCACAATTTCATCAAAAATCTGACTTTCGGCAATTCACTCAAAAATGGTGCCAAATGGTTGCAAATGATCCCCTGAAAGGTTGGGCGGTCGAAACAGAAGGCTTTTTATCACAGTACAAGAAATCAGCCCTCGACAACTTAACCGGCAAAATTTTCATTTTTGAAAAAATCCGTAAGCCCCGGGGTCACAATTTCATCAAAAATCTGACTTTCGGCAATTCACTCAAAAATGGTGCCAAACGGGTGCAAATGATCCCCTGAGAGGTTTGAAGATCGAAACAGAAGGCTTTTTATCACAGTACAAGAAATCAGCCCTCGACAACTTAACCGGCAAAATTTTCATTTTTGAAAAAATCCGTAAGCCCCGGGGTCACAATTTCATCAAAAATCTGACTTTCGGCAATTCACTCAAAAATAGTGCCAAACGGGTGCAAATGATCCCCTGAGGGGTTTGACGGTCGAAACAGAAGGCTTTTAATCACAGGACAAGAAATAAGCCCTCGACAACATAACCGGCAGAAAAATATTTTTTTGAAAAAATCCCTAAGCCCCGGGGTCACAATTTCATCAAAAATCTGACTTTCGGCAATTCACTCAAAAATGGTGCCAAACGGTTGCAAATGCTCCCCTGAAAGGTTTGGCGGTCGAAACAGAAGGCTTTTTATCACAGTACAAGAAATCAGCCCTCGACAACTTAACCGGCAAAATTTTCATTTTTGAAAAAATCCGTAAGCCCCGGGGTCACAATTTCATCAAAAATCTGACTTTCGGCAATTCACTCCAAAATGCTGCCATACGGGTGCAAATGATCCCCTGAGAGGTTTGAAGGTCGAAACAGAAGGCTTTTTATCACAGTACAAGAAATCAGCCCTAGACTACTTAACCGGCAAAATTTTCATTTTTGAAAAAATCCGTAAACCCCGGGGTCACAATTTCATCAAAAATCTGACTTTCGGCAATTCACTCAAAAATGGTGCCAAACGGTTGCAAATGCTCCCTGAAAGGTTTGGCGGTCGAAACAGAAGGCTTTTTATCACAGGACAAGAAATCAGCCCTCGACAACATAACCGGCAGAAACATATTTTTTTGAAAATATCCCTAAGCCCCGGGGTCACAATTTCATCAAAAATCTGACTTTCGGCAATTCACTCAAAAATGGTGCCAAACGGGTGCAAATGATCCCCTGAGGGGTTTGACGGTCGAAACAGAAGGCTTTTTATCACAGTACAAGAAATCAGCCCTCGACAACTTAACTGGCAAAATTTTCATTTTTGAAAAAATCCATAAGCGCTGGGGTCACAATTTCATCAAAAATCTGACTTTCGGTAATTCACTCAAAAATGGTGCCAAACGGGTGCAAATGATCCCCTGAGAGGTTTGAAGGTCGAAACAGAAGGCTTTTTATCACAGTACAAGAAATCAGCCCTCGACAACTTAACCGGCAAAATTTTCATTTTTGAAAAAATCCGTAAGCCCCGGGGTCACAATTTCATCAAAAATCTGACTTTCGGCAATTCACTCAAAAATGGTGCCAAATGGGTGCAAATGATCCCCTGAGAGTTTTGAAGGTCGAAACAGAAGGCTTTTTATCACAGTACAAGAAATCAGCCCTCGACAGCTTAACCGGCAGAAAAATATTTTTTTGAAAAAATCCCTAAGCCCCGGGGTCACAATTTCATCAAAAATCTGACTTTCGGCAATTCACTCAAAAATGGTGCCAAACGGTTGCAAATGCTCCCCTGAGAGGTTTGGCGGTCGAAACAGAAGGCTTTTTATCACAGTACAAGAAATCAGCCCTCGACAACTTACCCGGCAAAATTTTCATTTTTGAAAAAATCCGTAAGCCCCGGGGTCACAATTTCATCAAAAATCTGACTTTCGGCAATTCACTCCAAAATGGTGCCATACGGGTGCAAATGATCCCCTGAGAGGTTTGAAGGTCGAAACAGAAGGCTTTTTATCACAGTACAAGAAATCAGCCCTCGACTACTTAACCGGCAAAATTTTCATTTTTGAAAAAATCCGTAAACCCCGGGGTCACAATTTCATCAAAAATCTGACTTTCGGCAATTCACTCAAAAATGGTGCCAAACGGTTGCAAATGCTCCCCGAAAGGTTTGGCGGTCGAAACAGAAGGCTTTTTATCACAGGACAAGAAATCAGCCATCGACAACTTAACCGGCAAAATTTTCATTTTTGAAAAAATCCGTAAACCCCGGGGTCACAATTTCATCAAAAATCTGACTTTCGGCAATTCACTCAAAAATGGTGCCAAACGGTTGCAAATGCTCCCCTGAAAGGTTTGGCGGTTGAAACAGAAGGCTTTTTATCACAGGACAAGAAATCAGCCCTTGAAAACTTAACCGGCAGAAATTTTTTTTTTGAAATAATCCGTAAGCCCCGGGGTCACAATTTCATCAAAAATCTGACTTTCGGCAATTCACTCAAAAATGCTGCCAAACGGGTGCAAATGATCCCCTGAGAGGTTTGAAGGTCGAAACAGAAGGCTTTTTATCACCGTACAAGAAATCAGCCCTCGACAACTTAACCGGCAAAATTTTCATTTTTGAAAAAATCCATAAGCCCCGGGGTCACAATTTCATCAAAAATCTGACTTTCGGCAATTCCCTCAAAAATGGTGCCAAACGGGTGCAAATGATCCCCTGAGAGGTTTGAAGGTCGAAACGGAAGGCTTTTTATCACAGTACAAGAAATCAGCCCTCGACAACTTAACCGGCAAAATTTTCATTTTTGAAAAAATCCGTAAGCCCCGGGGTCACAATTTCATCAAAAATCTGACTTTTGGCAATTCACTCAAAAATGGTGCCAAATGGTTGCAAATGACCGCTGAGAGGTTTGAAGGTCGAAACAGAAGGCTTTTTATAACAGTACAAGAAATCAGCCCTCGACAACATAACCGGCAGAAAAATATTTTTTTGAAAAAATCCCTAAGCCCCGGGGTCACAATTTCATCAAAAATCTGACTTTCGGCAATTCACTCAAAAATGGTGCCAAATGGTTGCAAATGCTCCCCTGAAAGGTTTGGCGGTCGAAACAGAAGGCTTTTTATCACAGGACAAGAAATCAGACCTCGACAACTTAACCGGCAGAAATTTTTTTTTTTTTAAATAATGCGTAAGCACCGGGGTCACAATTTCATCAAAAATCTGACTTTCGGCAATTCACTCAAAAATGCTGCCAAACGGGTGCAAATGATCACCTGAGAGGTTTGAAGGTCGAAACAGAAGGCTTTTTATCACAGTACAAGAAATCAGCCCTCGACAACTTAACCGGGAAAATTTTCATTTTTGAAAAAATCCGTAAACCCCGGGGTCACAATTTCATCAAAAATCTGACTTTCGGCAATTCACTCAAAAATGGTGCCAAACGGTTGCAAATGCTCCCTGAAAGGTTTGGCGGTCGAAACAGAAGGCTTTTTATCACAGGACAAGAAATCAGCCCTCGACAACATAACCGGCAGAAACATATTTTTTTGAAAATATCCCTAAGCCCCGGGGTCACAATTTCATCAAAAATCTGACTTTCGGCAATTCACTCAAAAATGGTGCCAAACGGTTGCAAATGATCCCCTGAAAGGTTTGGCGGTCGAAACAGAAGGCTTTTTATCACAGGACAAGAAATCAGACCTCGACAACTTAACCGGCAGAAATTTTTTTTTTTTAAATAATGCGTAAGCACCGGGGTCACAATTTCATCAAAAATCTGACTTTTGGCAATTCACTCAAAAATGGTGCCAAACGGGTGCAAATGATCCCCTGAGAGGTTTGAAGGTCGAAATAGAAGGCTTTTTATCACAGTACAAGAAACCAGCCCTCGACAACATAACAGGCAGAAAAATATTTTTTTAAAAAAATCCCTAAGCCCCGGGGTCACAATTTCATCAAAAATCTGACTTTCGGCAATTCACTCAAAAATGGTGCCAAACGGTTGCAAATGCTCCCCTGAAAGGTTTGGCGGTCGAAACAGAAGGCTTTTTATCACAGTACAAGAAATCAGCCCTCGACAACATAACCGGCAGAAAAATATTTTTTTGAAAAAATCCCTAAGCCCCGGGGTCACAATTTCATCAAAAATCTGACTTTCGGCAATTCACTCAAAAATGGTGCCAAATGGTTGCAAATGCTCCCCTGAAAGGTTTGGCGGTCGAAACAGAAGGCTTTTTATCACAGGAGAAGAAATCAGCCCTCGACAACTTAACCGGCACAATTTTCATTTTTGAAATAATCCCTAAGCGCTGGGGTCACAATTTCATCAAAAATCTGACTTTCGGCAATTCACTCAAAAATGGTGCCAAACGGGTGCAAATGATCCCCTGAGAGGTTTGAAGGTCGAAACAGAAGGCTTTTTATCACAGTACAAGAAATCAGCCCTCGACAACTTAACCGGGAAAATTTTCATTTTTGAAAAAATCCGTAAGCCCCGGGGTCACAATTTCATCAAAAATCTGACTTTCGGCAATTCACTCAAAAATGGTGCCAAACGGGTGCAAATGATCCCCTGAGAGGTTTGAAGATCGAAACAGAAGGCTTTTTATCACAGTACAAGAAATCAGCCCTCGACAACTTAACCGGCAAAATTTTCATTTTTGAAAAAATCCGTAAGCCCCGGGGTCACAATTTCATCAAAAATCTGACTTTCGGTAATTCACTCAAAAATGGTGCCAAATGGGTGCAAATGATCCCCTGAGAGGTTTGAAGGTCGAAACAGAAGGCTTTTTATCACAGTACAAGAAATCAGCCCTCGACAACTTAACCGGCAAAATTTTCATTTTTGAAAAAATCCGTAAGCCCCGGGGTCACAATTTCATCAAAAATCTGACTTTCGGCAATTCACTCAAAAATGGTGCCAAACGGGTGCAAATGATCCCCTGAGGGGTTTGACGGTCGAAACAGAAGGCTTTTAATCACAGGACAAGAAATAAGCCCTCGACAACATAACCGGCAGAAAAATATTTTTTTGAAAAAATCCCTAAGCCCCGGGGTCACAATTTCATCAAAAATCTGACTTTCGGCAATTCACTCAAAAATGGTGCCAAACGGTTGCAAATGCTCCCCTGAAAGGTTTGGCGGTCGAAACAGAAGGCTTTTTATCACAGTACAAGAAATCAGCCCTCGACAACTTAACCGGCAAAATTTTCATTTTTGAAAAAATCCGTAAACCCGGGGTCACAATTTCATCAAAAATCTGACTTTCGGCAATTCACTCCAAAATGGTGCCATACGGGTGCAAATGATCCCCTGAGAGGTTTGAAGGTCGAAACAGAAGGCTTTTTATCACAGTACAAGAAATCAGCCCTCGACTACTTAACCGGCAAAATTTTCATTTTTGAAAAAATCCGTAAACCCCGGGGTCACAATTTCATCAAAAATCTGACTTTCGGCAATTCACTCAAAAATGGTGCCAAACGGTTGCAAATGCTCCCCGAAAGGTTTGGCGGTCGAAACAGAAGGCTTTTTATCACAGGACAAGAAATCAGCCCTCGACAACATAACCGGCAGAAAAATATTTTTTTGAAAATATCCCTAAGCCCCGGGGTCACAATTTCATCAAAAATCTGACTTTCGGCAATTCACTCAAAAATGGTGCCAAACGGTTGCAAATGATCCCCTGAAAGGTTTGGCGGTCGAAACAGAAGGCTTTTTATCACAGGACAAGAAATCAGACCTCGACAACTTAACCGGCAGAAATTTTTTTTTTTGAAATAATGCGTAAGCACCGGGGTCACAATTTCATCAAAAATCTGACTTTCGGCAATTCACTCAAAAATGCTGCCAAACGGGTGCAAATGATCCCCTGAGAGGTTTGAAGGTCGAAACAGAAGGCTTTTTATCACCGTACAAGAAATCAGCCCTCGACAACTTAACCGGCAAAATTTTCATTTTTGAAAAAATCCATAAGCCCCGGGGTCACAATTTCATCAAAAATCTGACTTTCGGCAATTCACTCAAAAATGGTGCCAAACGGGTGCAAATGATCCCCTGAGAGGTTTGAAGGTCAAAACAGAACGCTTTTTATCACAGGACAAGAAATCAGCCCTCGACAACTTAACCGGCAAAATTTTCATTTTTGAAAAAATCCGTAAGCCCCGGGGTCACAATTTCATCAAAAATCTGACTTTCGGCAATTCATTCAAAAATGGTGCCAAACGGGTGCAAATGATCCCCTGAGAGGTTTGACGGTCGAAACAGAAGGCTTTTTATCACAGTACAAGAAATCAGCCCTCGACAACATAACCGGCAGAAAAATATTTTTTTGAAGAAATCCCTAAGCCTCGGGGTCACAATTTCATCAAAAATCTGACTTTCGGCAATTCACTCAAAAATGGTGCCAAATGGTTGCAAATGCTCCCCTGAAAGGTTTGGCGGTCGAAACAGAAGGCTTTTTATCACAGGACAAGAAATCAGCCCTCGACAACTTAACCGGCACAATTTTCATTTTTGAAATAATCCCTAAGCGCTGGGGTCACAATTTCATCAAAAATCTGACTTTCGGCAATTCACTCAAAAATGGTGCCAAACGGGTGCAAATGATCCCCTGAGAGGTTTGAAGGTCGAAACAGAAGGCTTTTTATCACAGTACAAGAAATCAGCCCTCGACAACTTAACCGGCAAAATTTTCATTTTTGAAAAAATCCGTAAGCCCCGGGGTCACAATTTCATCAAAAATCTGACTTTCGGCAATTCACTCAAAAATGGTGCCAAACGGGTGCAAATGATCCCCTGAGAGGTTTGAAGATCGAAACAGAAGGCTTTTTATCACAGTACAAGAAATCAGCCCTCGACAACTTAACCGGCAAAATTTTCATTTTTGAAAAAATCCGTAAGCCCCGGGGTCACAATTTCATCAAAAATCTGACTTTCGGTAATTCACTCAAAAATGGTGCCAAATGGGTGCAAATGATCCCCTGAGAGGTTTGAAGGTCGAAACAGAAGGCTTTTTATCACAGTACAAGAAATCAGCCCTCGACAACTTAACCGGCAAAATTTTCATTTTTGAAAAAATCCGTAAGCCCCGGGGTCACAATTTCATCAAAAATCTGACTTTCGGCAATTCACTCAAAAATGGTGCCAAACGGGTGCAAATGATCCCCTGAGGGGTTTGACGGTCGAAACAGAAGGCTTTTAATCACAGGACAAGAAATAAGCCCTCGACAACATAACCGGCAGAAAAATATTTTTTTGAAAAAATCCCTAAGCCCCGGGGTCACAATTTCATCAAAAATCTGACTTTCGGCAATTCACTCAAAAATGGTGCCAAACGGTTGCAAATGCTCCCCTGAAAGGTTTGGCGGTCGAAACAGAAGGCTTTTTATCACAGTACAAGAAATCAGCCCTCGACAACTTAACCGGCAAAATTTTCATTTTTGAAAAAATCCGTAAGCCCCGGGGTCACAATTTCATCAAAAATCTGACTTTTGGCAATTCACTCAAAAATGGTGCCAAATGGTTGCAAATGACCGCTGAGAGGTTTGAAGGTCGAAACAGAAGGCTTTTTATAACAGTACAAGAAATCAGCCCTCGACAACATAACCGGCAGAAAAATATTTTTTTGAAAAAATCCCTAAGCCCCGGGGTCACAATTTCATCAAAAATCTGACTTTCGGCAATTCACTCAAAAATGGTGCCAAATGGTTGCAAATGCTCCCCTGAAAGGTTTGGCGGTCGAAACAGAAGGCTTTTTATCACAGGACAAGAAATCAGACCTCGACAACTTAACCGGCAGAAATTTTTTTTTTTTAAATAATGCGTAAGCACCGGGGTCACAATTTCATCAAAAATCTGACTTTCGGCAATTCACTCAAAAATGCTGCCAAACGGGTGCAAATGATCACCTGAGAGGTTTGAAGGTCGAAACAGAAGGCTTTTTATCACAGTACAAGAAATCAGCCCTCGACAACTTAACCGGGAAAATTTTCATTTTTGAAAAAATCCGTAAACCCCGGGGTCACAATTTCATCAAAAATCTGACTTTCGGCAATTCACTCAAAAATGGTGCCAAACGGTTGCAAATGCTCCCTGAAAGGTTTGGCGGTCGAAACAGAAGGCTTTTTATCACAGGACAAGAAATCAGCCCTCGACAACATAACCGGCAGAAACATATTTTTTTGAAAATATCCCTAAGCCCCGGGGTCACAATTTCATCAAAAATCTGACTTTCGGCAATTCACTCAAAAATGGTGCCAAACGGTTGCAAATGATCCCCTGAAAGGTTTGGCGGTCGAAACAGAAGGCTTTTTATCACAGGACAAGAAATCAGACCTCGACAACTTAACCGGCAGAAATTTTTTTTTTTTAAATAATGCGTAAGCACCGGGGTCACAATTTCATCAAAAATCTGACTTTTGGCAATTCACTCAAAAATGGTGCCAAACGGGTGCAAATGATCCCCTGAGAGGTTTGAAGGTCGAAATAGAAGGCTTTTTATCACAGTACAAGAAACCAGCCCTCGACAACATAACAGGCAGAAAAATATTTTTTTAAAAAAATCCCTAAGCCCCGGGGTCACAATTTCATCAAAAATCTGACTTTCGGCAATTCACTCAAAAATGGTGCCAAACGGTTGCAAATGCTCCCCTGAAAGGTTTGGCGGTCGAAACAGAAGGCTTTTTATCACAGTACAAGAAATCAGCCCTCGACAACATAACCGGCAGAAAAATATTTTTTTGAAAAAATCCCTAAGCCCCGGGGTCACAATTTCATCAAAAATCTGACTTTCGGCAATTCACTCAAAAATGGTGCCAAATGGTTGCAAATGCTCCCCTGAAAGGTTTGGCGGTCGAAACAGAAGGCTTTTTATCACAGGAGAAGAAATCAGCCCTCGACAACTTAACCGGCACAATTTTCATTTTTGAAATAATCCCTAAGCGCTGGGGTCACAATTTCATCAAAAATCTGACTTTCGGCAATTCACTCAAAAATGGTGCCAAACGGGTGCAAATGATCCCCTGAGAGGTTTGAAGGTCGAAACAGAAGGCTTTTTATCACAGTACAAGAAATCAGCCCTCGACAACTTAACCGGGAAAATTTTCATTTTTGAAAAAATCCGTAAGCCCCGGGGTCACAATTTCATCAAAAATCTGACTTTCGGCAATTCACTCAAAAATGGTGCCAAACGGGTGCAAATGATCCCCTGAGAGGTTTGAAGATCGAAACAGAAGGCTTTTTATCACAGTACAAGAAATCAGCCCTCGACAACTTAACCGGCAAAATTTTCATTTTTGAAAAAATCCGTAAGCCCCGGGGTCACAATTTCATCAAAAATCTGACTTTCGGTAATTCACTCAAAAATGGTGCCAAATGGGTGCAAATGATCCCCTGAGAGGTTTGAAGGTCGAAACAGAAGGCTTTTTATCACAGTACAAGAAATCAGCCCTCGACAACTTAACCGGCAAAATTTTCATTTTTGAAAAAATCCGTAAGCCCCGGGGTCACAATTTCATCAAAAATCTGACTTTCGGCAATTCACTCAAAAATGGTGCCAAACGGGTGCAAATGATCCCCTGAGGGGTTTGACGGTCGAAACAGAAGGCTTTTAATCACAGGACAAGAAATAAGCCCTCGACAACATAACCGGCAGAAAAATATTTTTTTGAAAAAATCCCTAAGCCCCGGGGTCACAATTTCATCAAAAATCTGACTTTCGGCAATTCACTCAAAAATGGTGCCAAACGGTTGCAAATGCTCCCCTGAAAGGTTTGGCGGTCGAAACAGAAGGCTTTTTATCACAGTACAAGAAATCAGCCCTCGACAACTTAACCGGCAAAATTTTCATTTTTGAAAAAATCCGTAAACCCGGGGTCACAATTTCATCAAAAATCTGACTTTCGGCAATTCACTCCAAAATGGTGCCATACGGGTGCAAATGATCCCCTGAGAGGTTTGAAGGTCGAAACAGAAGGCTTTTTATCACAGTACAAGAAATCAGCCCTCGACTACTTAACCGGCAAAATTTTCATTTTTGAAAAAATCCGTAAACCCCGGGGTCACAATTTCATCAAAAATCTGACTTTCGGCAATTCACTCAAAAATGGTGCCAAACGGTTGCAAATGCTCCCCGAAAGGTTTGGCGGTCGAAACAGAAGGCTTTTTATCACAGGACAAGAAATCAGCCCTCGACAACATAACCGGCAGAAAAATATTTTTTTGAAAATATCCCTAAGCCCCGGGGTCACAATTTCATCAAAAATCTGACTTTCGGCAATTCACTCAAAAATGGTGCCAAACGGTTGCAAATGATCCCCTGAAAGGTTTGGCGGTCGAAACAGAAGGCTTTTTATCACAGGACAAGAAATCAGACCTCGACAACTTAACCGGCAGAAATTTTTTTTTTTGAAATAATGCGTAAGCACCGGGGTCACAATTTCATCAAAAATCTGACTTTCGGCAATTCACTCAAAAATGCTGCCAAACGGGTGCAAATGATCCCCTGAGAGGTTTGAAGGTCGAAACAGAAGGCTTTTTATCACCGTACAAGAAATCAGCCCTCGACAACTTAACCGGCAAAAATTTTCATTTTTGAAAAAATCCATAAGCCCCGGGGTCACAATTTCATCAAAAATCTGACTTTCGGCAATTCACTCAAAAATGGTGCCAAACGGGTGCAAATGATCCCCTGAGAGGTTTGAAGGTCAAAACAGAACGCTTTTTATCACAGGACAAGAAATCAGCCCTCGACAACTTAACCGGCAAAATTTTCATTTTTGAAAAAATCCGTAAGCCCCGGGGTCACAATTTCATCAAAAATCTGACTTTCGGCAATTCATTCAAAAATGGTGCCAAACGGGTGCAATGATCCCCTGAGAGGTTTGACGGTCGAAACAGAAGGCTTTTTATCACAGTACAAGAAATCAGCCCTCGACAACATAACCGGCAGAAAAATATTTTTTTGAAGAAATCCCTAAGCCTCGGGGTCACAATTTCATCAAAAATCTGACTTTCGGCAATTCACTCAAAAATGGTGCCAAATGGTTGCAAATGCTCCCCTGAAAGGTTTGGCGGTCGAAACAGAAGGCTTTTTATCACAGGACAAGAAATCAGCCCTCGACAACTTAACCGGCACAATTTTCATTTTTGAAATAATCCCTAAGCGCTGGGGTCACAATTTCATCAAAAATCTGACTTTCGGCAATTCACTCAAAAATGGTGCCAAACGGGTGCAAATGATCCCCTGAGAGGTTTGAAGGTCGAAACAGAAGGCTTTTTATCACAGTACAAGAAATCAGCCCTCGACAACTTAACCGGCAAAATTTTCATTTTTGAAAAAATCCGTAAGCCCCGGGGTCACAATTTCATCAAAAATCTGACTTTCGGCAATTCACTCAAAAATGGTGCCAAACGGGTGCAAATGATCCCCTGAGAGGTTTGAAGATCGAAACAGAAGGCTTTTTATCACAGTACAAGAAATCAGCCCTCGACAACTTAACCGGCAAAATTTTCATTTTTGAAAAAATCCGTAAGCCCCGGGGTCACAATTTCATCAAAAATCTGACTTTCGGTAATTCACTCAAAAATGGTGCCAAATGGGTGCAAATGATCCCCTGAGAGGTTTGAAGGTCGAAACAGAAGGCTTTTTATCACAGTACAAGAAATCAGCCCTCGACAACTTAACCGGCAAAATTTTCATTTTTGAAAAAATCCGTAAGCCCCGGGGTCACAATTTCATCAAAAATCTGACTTTCGGCAATTCACTCAAAAATGGTGCCAAACGGGTGCAAATGATCCCCTGAGGGGTTTGACGGTCGAAACAGAAGGCTTTTAATCACAGGACAAGAAATAAGCCCTCGACAACATAACCGGCAGAAAAATATTTTTTTGAAAAAATCCCTAAGCCCCGGGGTCACAATTTCATCAAAAATCTGACTTTCGGCAATTCACTCAAAAATGGTGCCAAACGGTTGCAAATGCTCCCCTGAAAGGTTTGGCGGTCGAAACAGAAGGCTTTTTATCACAGTACAAGAAATCAGCCCTCGACAACTTAACCGGCAAAATTTTCATTTTTGAAAAAATCCGTAAGCCCCGGGGTCACAATTTCATCAAAAATCTGACTTTCGGCAATTCACTCCAAAATGGTGCCATACGGGTGCAAATGATCCCCTGAGAGGTTTGAAGGTCGAAACAGAAGGCTTTTTATCGCAGTACAAGAAATCAGCCCTCGACTACTTAACCGGCAAAATTTTCATTTTTGAAAAAATCCGTAAACCCCGGGGTCACAATTTCATCAAAAATCTGACTTTCGGCAATTCACTCAAAAATGGTGCCAAACGGTTGCAAATGATCCCCCGAAAGGTTTGGCGGTCGAAACAGAAGGCTTTTTATCACAGGACAAGAAATCAGCCCTCGACAACATAACCGGCAGAAAAATATTTTTTTTGAAAATATCCCTAAGCCCCGGGGTCACAATTTCATCAAAAATCTGACTTTCGGCAATTCACTCAAAAATGGTGCCAAACGGTTGCAAATGATCCCCTGAAAGGTTTGGCGGTCGAAACAGAAGGCTTTTTATCACAGGACAAGAAATCAGACCTCGACAACTTAACCGGCAGAAATTTTTTTTTTTGAAATAATGCGTAAGCACCGGGGTCACAATTTCATCAAAAATCTGACTTTCGGCAATTCACTCAAAAATGCTGCCAAACGGGTGCAAATGATCCCTTGAGAGGTTTGAAGGTCGAAACAGAAGGCTTTTTATCACCGTACAAGAAATCAGCCCTCGACAACTTAACCGGCAAAATTTTCATTTTTGAAAAAATCCATAAGCCCCGGGGTCACAATTTCATCAAAAATCTGACTTTCGGCAATTCACTCAAAAATGGTGCCAAACGGGTGCAAATGATCCCCTGAGAGGTTTGAAGGTCAAAACAGAACGCTTTTTATCACAGTACAAGAAATCAGCCCTCGACAACTTAACCGGCAAAATTTTCATTTTTGAAAAAATCCGTAAGCCCCGGGGTCACAATTTCATCAAAAATCTGACTTTCGGCAATTCATTCAAAAATGGTGCCAAACGGGTGCAAATGATCCCCTGAGAGGTTTGACGGTCGAAACAGAAGGCTTTTTATCACAGTACAAGAAATCAGCCCTCGACAACATAACCGGCAGAAAAATATTTTTTTGAAAAAATCCCTAAGCCTCGGGGTCACAATTTCATCAAAAATCTGACTTTCGGCAATTCACTCAAAAATGGTGCCATACGGGTGCAAATGATCCCCTGAGAGGTTTGAAGGTCGAAACAGAAGGCTTTTTATCACAGTACAAGAAATCAGCCCTCGACTACAAAACCGGCAAAATTTTCATTTTTGAAAAAATCCGTAAACCCCGGGGTCACAATTTCGTCAAAAATCTGACTTTCGGCAATTCACTCAAAAATGGTGCCAAACGGTTGCAAATGCTCCCCGAAAGGTTTGGCGGTCGAAACAGAAGGCTTTTTATCACAGGACAAGAAATCAGCCCTCGACAACATAACCGGCAGAAAAATATTTTTTTGAAAATATCCCTAAGCCCCGGGGTCACAATTTCATCAAAAATCTGACTTTCGGCAATTCACTCAAAAATGGTGCCAAACGGTTGCAAATGATCCCCTGAAAGGTTTGGCGGTCGAAACAGAAGGCTTTTTATCACAGGACAAGAAATCAGACCTCGACAACTTAACCGGCAGAAATTTTTTTTTTTGAAATAATGCGTAAGCACCGGGGTCACAATTTCATCAAAAATCTGACTTTCGGCAATTCACTCAAAAATGCTGCCAAACGGGTGCAAATGATCCCCTGAGAGGTTTGAAGGTCGAAACAGAAGGCTTTTTATCACCGTACAAGAAATCAGCCCTCGACAACTTAACCGGCAAAATTTTCATTTTTGAAAAAATCCATAAGCCCCGGGGTCACAATTTCATCAAAAATCTGACTTTCGGCAATTCACTCAAAAATGGTGCCAAACGGGTGCAAATGATCCCCTGAGAGGTTTGAAGGTCGAAACAGAAGGCTTTTTATCACAGTACAAGAAATCAGCCCTCGACAACTTAACCGGCAAAATTTTCATTTTTGAAAAAATCCGTAAGCCCCGGGGTCACAATTTCATCAAAAATCTGACTTTCGGCTATTCACTCAAAAATGGTGCCAAACGGGTGCAAATCATCCCCTGAGAGGTTTGACGGTCGAAACAGAAGGCTTTTTATCACAGTACAAGAAATCAGCCCTCGACAACATAACCGGCAGAAAAATATTTTTTTGAAAAAAATCCCTAAGCCCCGGGGTCACAATTTCATCAAAAATCTGACTTTCGGCAATTCACTCAAAAATGGTGCCAAACGGTTGCAAATGCTCCCCTGAAAGGTTTGGCGGTCGAAACAGAAGGCTTTTTATCACAGTACAAGAAATCAGCCCTCGACAACTTAACCGGCAAAATTTTCATTTTTGAAAAAATCCGTAAGCCCCGGGGTCACAATTTCATCAAAAATCTGACTTTCGGCAATTCACTCCAAAATGGTGCCATACGGGTGCAAATGATCCCCTGAGAGGTTTGAAGGTCGAAACAGAAGGCTTTTTATCGCAGTACAAGAAATCAGCCCTCGACTACTTAACCGGCAAAATTTTCATTTTTGAAAAAATCCGTAAACCCCGGGGTCACAATTTCATCAAAAATCTGACTTTCGGCAATTCACTCAAAAATGGTGCCAAACGGTTGCAAATGCTCCCCGAAAGGTTTGGCGGTCGAAACAGAAGGCTTTTTATCACAGGACAAGAAATCAGCCCTCGACAACATAACCGGCAGAAAAATATTTTTTTGAAAATATCCCTAAGCCCCGGGGTCACAATTTCATCAAAAATCTGACTTTCGGCAATTCACTCAAAAATGGTGCCAAACGGTTGCAAATGATCCCCTGAAAGGTTTGGCGGTCGAAACAGAAGGCTTTTTATCACAGGACAAGAAATCAGACCTCGACAACTTAACCGGCAGAAATTTTTTTTTTTGAAATAATGCGTAAGCACCGGGGTCACAATTTCATCAAAAATCTGACTTTCGGCAATTCACTCAAAAATGCTGCCAAACGGGTGCAAATGATCCCCTGAGAGGTTTGAAGGTCGAAACAGAAGGCTTTTTATCACCGTACAAGAAATCAGCCCTCGACAACTTAACCGGCAAAATTTTCATTTTTGAAAAAATCCATAAGCCCCGGGGTCACAATTTCATCAAAAATCTGACTTTCGGCAATTCACTCAAAAATGGTGCCAAACGGGTGCAAATGATCCCCTGAGAGGTTTGAAGGTCAAAACAGAACGCTTTTTATCACAGTACAAGAAATCAGCCCTCGACAACTTAACCGGCAAAATTTTCATTTTTGAAAAAATCCGTAAGCCCCGGGGTCACAATTTCATCAAAAATCTGACTTTCGGCAATTCATTCAAAAATGGTGCCAAACGGGTGCAAATGATCCCCTGAGAGGTTTGACGGTCGAAACAGAAGGCTTTTTATCACAGTACAAGAAATCAGCCCTCGACAACATAACCGGCAGAAAAATATTTTTTTGAAAAAATCCCTAAGCCTCGGGGTCACAATTTCATCAAAAATCTGACTTTCGGCAATTCACTCAAAAATGGTGCCATACGGGTGCAAATGATCCCCTGAGAGGTTTGAAGGTCGAAACAGAAGGCTTTTTATCACAGTACAAGAAATCAGCCCTCGACTACAAAACCGGCAAAATTTTCATTTTTGAAAAAATCCGTAAACCCCGGGGTCACAATTTCGTCAAAAATCTGACTTTCGGCAATTCACTCAAAAATGGTGCCAAACGGTTGCAAATGCTCCCCGAAAGGTTTGGCGGTCGAAACAGAAGGCTTTTTATCACAGGACAAGAAATCAGCCCTCGACAACATAACCGGCAGAAAAATATTTTTTTGAAAATATCCCTAAGCCCCGGGGTCACAATTTCATCAAAAATCTGACTTTCGGCAATTCACTCAAAAATGGTGCCAAACGGTTGCAAATGCTCCCCTGAAAGGTTTGGCGGTCGAAACAGAAGGCTTTTTATCACAGTACAAGAAATCAGCCCTCGACAACATAACCGGCAGAAAAATATTTTTTTGAAAAAATCCCTAAGCCCCGGGGTCACAATTTCATCAAAAATCTGACTTTCGGCAATTCACTCAAAAATGGTGCCAAACGGTTGCAAATGCTCCCCTGAAAGGTTTGGCGGTCGAAACAGAAGGCTTTTTATCACAGTACAAGAAATCAGCCCTCGACAACATAACCGGCAGAAAAATATTTTTTTGAAATAATCCGTAAGCCCCGGGGTCACAATTTCATCAAAAATCTGACTTTCGGCAATTCACTCAAAAATGGTGCCAAATGGTTGCAAATGATCCCCTGAAAGGTTGGGCGGTCGAAACAGAAGGCTTTTTATCACAGTACAAGAAATCAGCCCTCGACAACTTAACCGGCAAAATTTTCATTTTTGAAAAAATCCGTAAGCCCCGGGGTCACAATTTCATCAAAAATCTGACTTTCGGCAATTCACTCAAAAATGGTGCCAAACGGGTGCAAATGATCCCCTGAGAGGTTTGAAGATCGAAACAGAAGGCTTTTTATCACAGTACAAGAAATCAGCCCTCGACAACTTAACCGGCAAAATTTTCATTTTTGAAAAAATCCGTAATCCCCGGGGTCACAATTTCATCAAAAATCTGACTTTCGGCAATTCACTCAAAAATGGTGCCAAACGGGTGCAAATGATCCCCTGAGGGGTTTGACGGTCGAAACAGAAGGCTTTTAATCACAGGACAAGAAATAAGCCCTCGACAACATAACCGGCAGAAAAATATTTTTTTGAAAAAATCCCTAAGCCCCGGGGTCACAATTTCATCAAAAATCTGACTTTCGGCAATTCACTCAAAAATGGTGCCAAACGGTTGCAAATGCTCCCCTGAAAGGTTTGGCGGTCGAAACAGAAGGCTTTTTATCACAGTACAAGAAATCAGCCCTCGACAACTTAACCGGCAAAATTTTCATTTTTGAAAAAATCCGTAAGCCCCGGGGTCACAATTTCATCAAAAATCTGACTTTCGGCAATTCACTCCAAAATGCTGCCATACGGGTGCAAATGATCCCCTGAGAGGTTTGAAGGTCGAAACAGAAGGCTTTTTATCACAGTACAAGAAATCAGCCCTAGACTACTTAACCGGCAAAATTTTCATTTTTGAAAAAATCCGTAAACCCCGGGGTCACAATTTCATCAAAAATCTGACTTTCGGCAATTCACTCAAAAATGGTGCCAAACGGTTGCAAATGCTCCCTGAAAGGTTTGGCGGTCGAAACAGAAGGCTTTTTATCACAGGACAAGAAATCAGCCCTCGACAACATAACCGGCAGAAACATATTTTTTTGAAAATATCCCTAAGCCCCGGGGTCACAATTTCATCAAAAATCTGACTTTCGGCAATTCACTCAAAAATGGTGCCAAACGGGTGCAAATGCTCCCCGAAAGGTTTGGCGGTCGAAACAGAAGGCTTTTTATCACAGGACAAGAAATCAGCCATCGACAACTTAACCGGCAAAATTTTCATTTTTGAAAAAATCCGTAAACCCCGGGGTCACAATTTCATCAAAAATCTGACTTTCGGCAATTCACTCAAAAATGGTGCCAAACGGTTGCAAATGCTCCCCTGAAAGGTTTGGCGGTTGAAACAGAAGGCTTTTTATCACAGGACAAGAAATCAGCCCTTGAAAACTTAACCGGCAGAAATTTTTTTTTTGAAATAATCCGTAAGCCCCGGGGTCACAATTTCATCAAAAATCTGACTTTCGGCAATTCACTCAAAAATGCTGCCAAACGGGTGCAAATGATCCCCTGAGAGGTTTGAAGGTCGAAACAGAAGGCTTTTTATCACCGTACAAGAAATCAGCCCTCGACAACTTAACCGGCAAAATTTTCATTTTTGAAAAAATCCATAAGCCCCGGGGTCACAATTTCATCAAAAATCTGACTTTCGGCAATTCCCTCAAAAATGGTGCCAAACGGGTGCAAATGATCCCCTGAGAGGTTTGAAGGTCGAAACGGAAGGCTTTTTATCACAGTACAAGAAATCAGCCCTCGACAACTTAACCGGCAAAATTTTCATTTTTGAAAAATCCGTAAGCCCCGGGGTCACAATTTCATCAAAAATCTGACTTTTGGCAATTCACTCAAAAATGGTGCCAAATGGTTGCAAATGACCGCTGAGAGGTTTGAAGGTCGAAACAGAAGGCTTTTTATAACAGTACAAGAAATCAGCCCTCGACAACCTTACCGGCAAAATTTTCATTTTTGAAAAAATCCGTAAGCCCCGGGGTCACAATTTCATCAAAAATCTGACTTTCGGCAATTCACTCAAAAATGGTGCCAAACGGGTGCAAATGATCGCCTGAGGGGTTTGACGGTCGAAACAGAAGGCTTTTAATCACAGGACAAGAAATCAGCCCTCGACAACATAACCGGCAGAAAAATATTTTTTTGAAAAAATCCCTAAGCCCCGGGGTCACAATTTCATCAAAAATCTGACTTTCGCCAATTCACTCAAAAATGGTGCCAAACGGTTGCAAATGCTCCCCTGAAAGGTTTGGCGGTCGAAACAGAAGGCTTTTTATCACAGGACAAGAAATCAGCCCTTGACAACTTAACCGGCAGAAATTTTTTTTTTTTGAAATAATGCGTAAGCCCCGGGGTCAGAATTTCATCAAAAATCTGACTTTCGGCAATGATCCCCTGAGAGGTTTGAAGGTCAAAACAGAACGCTTTTTATCACAGTACAAGAAATCAGCCCTCGACAACTTAACCGGTAAAATTTTCATTTTTGAAAAAATCCGTAAGCCCCGGGGTCACAATTTCATCAAAAATCTGACTTTCGGCAATTCACTCAAAAATGGTGCCAAACGGGTGCAAATGATGCCCTGAGAGGTTTGACGGTCGAAACAGAAGGCTTTTTATCACAGTACAAGAAATCAGCCCTCGACAACATAACCGGCAGAAAAATATTTTTTTGAAAAAATCCCTAAGCCCCGGGGTCACAATTTCATCAAAAATCTGACTTTCGGCAATTCACTCAAAAATGGTGCCAAACGGTTGCAAATGCTCCCCTGAAAGGTTTGGCGGTCGAAACAGAAGGCTTTTTATCACAGTACAAGAAATCAGCCCTCGACAACATAACCGGCAGAAAAATATTTTTTTGAAAAAATCCCTAAGCCCCGGGGTCACAATTTCATCAAAAATCTGACTTTCGGCAATTCACTCAAAAATGGTGCCAAACGGTTGCAAATGCTCCCCTGAAAGGTTTGGCGGTCGAAACAGAAGGCTTTTTATCACAGTACAAGAAATCAGCCCTCGACAACTTAACCGGCAAAATTTTCATTTTTGAAAAAATCCGTAAGCCCCGGGGTCACAATTTCATCAAAAATCTGACTTTCGGCAATTCACTCCAAAATGCTGCCATACGGGTGCAAATGATCCCCTGAGAGGTTTGAAGGTCGAAACAGAAGGCTTTTTATCACAGTACAAGAAATCAGCCCTCGACTACTTAACCGGCAAAATTTTCATTTTTGAAAAAATCCGTAAACCCCGGGGTCACAATTTCATCAAAAATCTGACTTTCGGCAATTCACTCAAAAATGGTGCCAAACGGTTGCAAATGCTCCCTGAAAGGTTTGGCGGTCGAAACAGAAGGCTTTTTATCACAGGACAAGAAATCAGCCCTCGACAACATAACCGGCAGAAACATATTTTTTTGAAAATATCCCTAAGCCCCGGGGTCACAATTTCATCAAAAATCTGACTTTCGGCAATTCACTCAAAAATGGTGCCAAACGGTTGCAAATGATCCCCTGAAAGGTTTGGCGGTCGAAACAGAAGGCTTTTTATCACAGGACAAGAAATCAGACCTCGACAACTTAACCGGCAGAAATTTTTTTTTTTTAAATAATGCGTAAGCACCGGGGTCACAATTTCATCAAAAATCTGACTTTCGGCAATTCACTCAAAAATGCTGCCAAAGGGGTGCAAATGATCCCCTGAGAGGTTTGAAGGTCGAAACAGAAGGCTTTTTATCACCGTACAAGAAATCAGCCCTCGACAACTTAACCGGCAAAATTTTCATTTTTGAAAAAATCCGTAAACCCCGGGGTCACAATTTCATCAAAAATCTGACTTTCGGCAATTCACTCAAAAATGGTGCCAAACGGTTGCAAATGCTCCCTGAAAGGTTTGGCGGTCGAAACAGAAGGCTTTTTATCACAGGACAAGAAATCAGCCCTCGACAACATAACCGGCAGAAACATATTTTTTTGAAAATATCCCTAAGCCCCGGGGTCACAATTTCATCAAAAATCTGACTTTCGGCAATTCACTCAAAAATGGTGCCAAACGGTTGCAAATGATCCCCTGAAAGGTTTGGCGGTCGAAACAGAAGGCTTTTTATCACAGGACAAGAAATCAGACCTCGACAACTTAACCGGCAGAAATTTTTTTTTTTTTAAATAATGCGTAAGCACCGGGGTCACAATTTCATCAAAAATCTGACTTTCGGCAATTCACTCAAAAATGCTGCCAAACGGGTGCAAATGATCCCCTGAGAGGTTTGAAGGTCGAAACAGAAGGCTTTTTATCACCGTACAAGAAATCAGCCCTCGATAACTTAACCGGCAAAATTTTCATTTTTGAAAAAATCCATAAGCCCCGGGGTCACAATTACATCAAAAATCTGACTTTTGGCAATTCACTCAAAAATGGTGCCAAACGGGTGCAAATGATCCCCTGAGAGGTTTGAAGGTCAAAATAGAAGGCTTTTTATCACAGTACAAGAAACCAGCCCTCGACAACATAACAGGCAGAAAAATATTTTTTTGAAAAAATCCCTAAGCCCCGGGGTCACAATTTCATCAAAAATCTGACTTTCGGCAATTCACTCAAAAATGGTGCCAAACGGTTGCAAATGCTCCCCTGAACGGTTTGGCGGTCGAAACAGAAGGCTTTTTATCATAGGACAAGAAATCAGCCCTCGACAACTTAACCGGCACAATTTTCATTTTTGAAATAATCCCTAAGCGCTGGGGTCACAATTTCATCAAAAATCTGACTTTCGGCAATTCACTCAAAAATGGTGCCAAACGGGTGCAAATGATCCCCTGAGAGGTTTGAAGGTCGAAACAGAAGGCTTTTTATCACAGTACAAGAAATCAGCCCTCGACAACTTAACCGGGAAAATTTTCATTTTTGAAAAAATCCGTAAACCCCGGGGTCACAATTTCATCAAAAATCTGACTTTCGGCAATTCACTCAAAAATGGTGCCAAACGGTTGCAAATGCTCCCTGAAAGGTTTGGCGGTCGAAACAGAAGGCTTTTTATCACAGGACAAGAAATCAGCCCTCGACAACATAACCGGCAGAAACATATTTTTTTGAAAATATCCCTAAGCCCCGGGGTCACAATTTCATCAAAAATCTGACTTTCGGCAATTCACTCAAAAATGGTGCCAAACGGTTGCAAATGATCCCCTGAAAGGTTTGGCGGTCGAAACAGAAGGCTTTTTATCACAGGACAAGAAATCAGACCTCGACAACTTAACCGGCAGAAATTTTTTTTTTTTAAATAATGCGTAAGCACCGGGGTCACAATTTCATCAAAAATCTGACTTTCGGCAATTCACTCAAAAATGGTGCCAAACCATTGCAAATGCTCCCCTGAACGGTTTGGCGGTCGAAACAGAAGGCTTTTTATTACAGTACAAGAAATCAGCCCTCGACAACATAACCGGCAGAAAAATATTTTTTTGAAAAAATCCCTAAGCCCCGGGGTCACAATTTCATCAAAAATCTGACTTTCGGCAATTCACTCAAAAATGGTGCCAAATGGTTGCAAATGCTCCCCTGAAAGGTTTGGCGGTCGAAACAGAAGGCTTTTTATCATAGGACAAGAAATCAGCCCTCGACAACTTAACCGGCACAATTTTCATTTTTGAAATAATCCCTAAGCGCTGGGGTCACAATTTCATCAAAAATCTGACTTTCGGCAATTCACTCAAAAATGGTGCCAAACGGGTGCAAATGATCCCCTGAGAGGTTTGAAGGTCGAAACAGAAGGCTTTTTATCACAGTACAAGAAATCAGCCCTCGACAACTTAACCGGGAAAATTTTCATTTTTGAAAAAATCCGTAAACCCCGGGGTCACAATTTCATCAAAAATCTGACTTTCGGCAATTCACTCAAAAATGGTGCCAAACGGTTGCAAATGCTCCCTGAAAGGTTTGGCGGTCGAAACAGAAGGCTTTTTATCACAGGACAAGAAATCAGCCCTCGACAACATAACCGGCAGAAACATATTTTTTTGAAAATATCCCTAAGCCCCGGGGTCACAATTTCATCAAAAATCTGACTTTCGGCAATTCACTCAAAAATGGTGCCAAACGGTTGCAAATGATCCCCTGAAAGGTTTGGCGGTCGAAACAGAAGGCTTTTTATCACAGGACAAGAAATCAGACCTCGACAACTTAACCGGCAGAAATTTTTTTTTTTTAAATAATGCGTAAGCACCGGGGTCACAATTTCATCAAAAATCTGACTTTCGGCAATTCACTCAAAAATGCTGCCAAACGGGTGCAAATGATCCCCTGAGAGGTTTGAAGGTCGAAACAGAAGGCTTTTTATCACCGTAAAAGAAATCAGCCCTCGATAACTTAACCGGCAAAATTTTCATTTTTGAAAAAATCCATAAGCCCCGGGGTCACAATTACATCAAAAATCTGACTTTTGGCAATTCACTCAAAAATGGTGCCAAACGGGTGCAAATGATCCCCTGAGAGGTTTGAAGGTCGAAATAGAAGGCTTTTTATCACAGTACAAGAAACCAGCCCTCGACAACATAACAGGCAGAAAAATATTTTTTTGAAAAAATCCCTAAGCCCCGGGGTCACAATTTCATCAAAAATCTGACTTTCGGCAATTCACTCAAAAATGGTGCCAAACGGTTGCAAATGCTCCCCTGAACGGTTTGGCGGTCGAAACAGAAGGCTTTTTATCACAGTACAAGAAATCAGCCCTCGACAACATAACCGGCAGAAAAATATTTTTTTGAAAAAATCCCTAAGCCCCGGGGTCACAATTTCATCAAAAATCTGACTTTCGGCAATTCACTCAAAAATGGTGCCAAATGGTTGCAAATGCTCCCCTGAAAGGTTTGGCGGTCGAAACAGAAGGCTTTTTATCATAGGACAAGAAATCAGCCCTCGACAACTTAACCGGCACAATTTTCATTTTTGAAATAATCCCTAAGCGCTGGGGTCACAATTTCATCAAAAATCTGACTTTCGGCAATTCACTCAAAAATGGTGCCAAACGGGTGCAAATGATCCCCTGAGAGGTTTGAAGGTCGAAACAGAAGGCTTTTTATCACAGTACAAGAAATCAGCCCTCGACAACTTAACCGGGAAAATTTTCATTTTTGAAAAAATCCGTAAACCCCGGGGTCACAATTTCATCAAAAATCTGACTTTCGGCAATTCACTCAAAAATGGTGCCAAACGGTTGCAAATGCTCCCTGAAAGGTTTGGCGGTCGAAACAGAAGGCTTTTTATCACAGGACAAGAAATCAGCCCTCGACAACACAACCGGCAGAAACATATTTTTTTGAAAATATCCCTAAGCCCCGGGGTCACAATTTCATCAAAAATCTGACTTTCGGCAATTCACTCAAAAATGGTGCCAAACGGTTGCAAATGCTCCCCTGAAAGGTTTGGCGGTCGAAACAGAAGGCTTTTTATCACAGTACAAGAAATCAGCCCTCGACAACATAACCGGCAGAAAAATATTTTTTTGAAAAAATCCCTAAGCCCCGGGGTCACAATTTCATCAAAAATCTGACTTTCGGCAATTCACTCAAAAATGGTGCCAAATGGTTGCAAATGCTCCCCTGAAAGGTTTGGCGGTCGAAACAGAAGGCTTTTTATCACAGGAGAAGAAATCAGCCCTCGACAACTTAACCGGCACAATTTTCATTTTTGAAATAATCCCTAAGCGCTGGGGTCACAATTTCATCAAAAATCTGACTTTCGGCAATTCACTCAAAAATGGTGCCAAACGGGTGCAAATGATCCCCTGAGAGGTTTGAAGGTCGAAACAGAAGGCTTTTTATCACAGTACAAGAAATCAGCCCTCGACAACTTAACCGGGAAAATTTTCATTTTTGAAAAAATCCGTAAGCCCCGGGGTCACAATTTCATCAAAAATCTGACTTTCGGCAATTCACTCAAAAATGGTGCCAAACGGGTGCAAATGATCCCCTGAGAGGTTTGAAGATCGAAACAGAAGGCTTTTTATCACAGTACAAGAAATCAGCCCTCGACGACTTAACCGGCAAAATTTTCATTTTTGAAAAAATCCGTAAGCCCCGGGGTCACAATTTCATCAAAAATCTGACTTTCGGTAATTCACTCAAAAATGGTGCCAAATGGGTGCAAATGATCCCCTGAGAGGTTTGAAGGTCGAAACAGAAGGCTTTTTATCACAGTACAAGAAATCAGCCCTCGACAACTTAACCGGCAAAATTTTCATTTTTGAAAAAATCCGTAAGCCCCGGGGTCACAATTTCATCAAAAATCTGACTTTCGGCAATTCACTCAAAAATGGTGCCAAACGGGTGCAAATGATCCCCTGAGGGGTTTGACGGTCGAAACAGAAGGCTTTTAATCACAGGACAAGAAATAAGCCCTCGACAACATAACCGGCAGAAAAATATTTTTTTGAAAAAATCCCTAAGCCCCGGGGTCACAATTTCATCAAAAATCGGACTTTCGGCAATTCACTCAAAAATGGTGCCAAACGGTTGCAAATGCTCCCCTGAAAGGTTTGGCGGTCGAAACAGAAGGCTTTTTATCACAGTACAAGAAATCAGCCCTCGACAACTTAACCGGCAAAATTTTCATTTTTGAAAAAATCCGTAAACCCGGGGTCACAATTTCATCAAAAATCTGACTTTCGGCAATTCACTCCAAAATGGTGCCATACGGGTGCAAATGATCCCCTGAGAGGTTTGAAGGTCGAAACAGAAGGCTTTTTATCACAGTACAAGAAATCAGCCCTCGACTACTTAACCGGCAAAATTTTCATTTTTGAAAAAATCCGTAAACCCCGGGGTCACAATTTCATCAAAAATCTGACTTTCGGCAATTCACTCAAAAATGGTGCCAAACGGTTGCAAATGCTCCCCGAAAGGTTTGGCGGTCGAAACAGAAGGCTTTTTATCACAGGACAAGAAATCAGCCCTCGACAACATAACCGGCAGAAAAATATTTTTTTGAAAATATCCCTAAGCCCCGGGGTCACAATTTCATCAAAAATCTGACTTTCGGCAATTCACTCAAAAATGGTGCCAAACGGTTGCAAATGATCCCCTGAAAGGTTTGGCGGTCGAAACAGAAGGCTTTTTATCACAGGACAAGAAATCAGACCTCGACAACTTAACCGGCAGAAATTTTTTTTTTTTGAAATAATGCGTAAGCACCGGGGTCACAATTTCATCAAAAATCTGACTTTCGGCAATTCACTCAAAAATGCTGCCAAACGGGTGCAAATGATCCCCTGAGAGGTTTGAAGGTCGAAACAGAAGGCTTTTTATCACCGTACAAGAAATCAGCCCTCGACAACTTAACCGGCAAAATTTTCATTTTTGAAAAAATCCATAAGCCCCGGGGTCACAATTTCATCAAAAATCTGACTTTCGGCAATTCACTCAAAAATGGTGCCAAACGGGTGCAAATGATCCCCTGAGAGGTTTGAAGGTCAAAACAGAACGCTTTTTATCACAGGACAAGAAATCAGCCCTCGACAACTTAACCGGCAAAATTTTCATTTTTGAAAAAATCCGTAAGCCCCGGGGTCACAATTTCATCAAAAATCTGACTTTCGGCAATTCATTCAAAAATGGTGCCAAACGGGTGCAAATGATCCCCTGAGAGGTTTGACGGTCGAAACAGAAGGCTTTTTATCACAGTACAAGAAATCAGCCCTCGACAACATAACCGGCAGAAAAATATTTTTTTGAAAAAATCCCTAAGCCTCGGGGTCACAATTTCATCAAAAATCTGACTTTCGGGAATTCACTCAAAAATGGTGCCAAATGGTTGCAAATGCTCCCCTGAAAGGTTTGGCGGTCGAAACAGAAGGCTTTTTATCACAGGACAAGAAATCAGCCCTCGACAACTTAACCGGCAAAATTTTCATTTTTGAAATAATCCCTAAGCGCTGGGGTCACAATTTCATCAAAAATCTGACTTTCGGCAATTCACTCAAAAATGGTGCCAAACGGGTGCAAATGATCCCCTGAGAGGTTTGAAGGTCGAAACAGAAGGCTTTTTATCACAGTACAAGAAATCAGCCCTCGACAACTTAACCGGGAAAATTTTCATTTTTGAAAAAATCCGTAAGCCCCGGGGTCACAATTTCATCAAAAATCTGACTTTCGGCAATTCACTCAAAAATGGTGCCAAACGGGTGCAAATGATCCCCTGAGAGGTTTGAAGATCGAAACAGAAGGCTTTTTATCACAGTACAAGAAATCAGCCCTCGACAACTTAACCGGCAAAATTTTCATTTTTGAAAAAATCCGTAAGCCCCGGGGTCACAATTTCATCAAAAATCTGACTTTCGGTAATTCACTCAAAAATGGTGCCAAATGGGTGCAAATGATCCCCTGAGAGGTTTGAAGGTCGAAACAGAAGGCTTTTTATCACAGTACAAGAAATCAGCCCTCGACAACTTAACCGGCAAAATTTTCATTTTTGAAAAAATCCGTAAGCCCCGGGGTCACAATTTCATCAAAAATCTGACTTTCGGCAATTCACTCAAAAATGGTGCCAAACGGGTGCAAATGATCCCCTGAGGGGTTTGACGGTCGAAACAGAAGGCTTTTAATCACAGGACAAGAAATAAGCCCTCGACAACATAACCGGCAGAAAAATATTTTTTTGAAAAAATCCCTAAGCCCCGGGGTCACAATTTCATAAAAAATCTGACTTTCGGCAATTCACTCAAAAATGGTGCCAAACGGTTGCAAATGATCCCCTGAAAGGTTTGGCGGTCGAAACAGAAGGCTTTTTATCACAGGACAAGAAATCAGACCTCGACAACTTAACCGGCAGAAATTTTTTTTTTTGAAATAATGCGTAAGCACCGGGGTCACAATTTCATCAAAAATCTGACTTTCGGCAATTCACTCAAAAATGCTGCCAAACGGGTGCAAATGATCCCCTGAGAGGTTTGAAGGTCGAAACAGAAGGCTTTTTATCACCGTACAAGAAATCAGCCCTCGACAACTTAACCGGCAAAATTTTCATTTTTGAAAAAATCCATAAGCCCCGGGGTCACAATTTCATCAAAAATCAGACTTTCGGCAATTCACTCAAAAATGGTGCCAAACGGGTGCAAATGATCCCCTGAGAGGTTTGAAGGTCAAAACAGAACGCTTTTTATCACAGTACAAGAAATCAGCCCTCGACAACTTAACCGGCAAAATTTTCATTTTTGAAAAAATCCGTAAGCCCCGGGGTCACAATTTCATCAAAAATCTGACTTTCGGCAATTCATTCAAAAATGGTGCCAAACGGGTGCAAATGATCCCCTGAGAGGTTTGACGGTCGAAACAGAAGGCTTTTTATCACAGTACAAGAAATCAGCCCTCGACAACATAACCGGCAGAAAAATATTTTTTTGAAAAAATCCCTAAGCCTCGGGGTCACAATTTCATCAAAAATCTGACTTTCGGCAATTCACTCAAAAATGGTGCCATACGGGTGCAAATGATCCCCTGAGAGGTTTGAAGGTCGAAACAGAAGGCTTTTTATCACAGTACAAGAAATCAGCCCTCGACTACAAAACCGGCAAAATTTTCATTTTTGAAAAAATCCGTAAACCCCGGGGTCACAATTTCGTCAAAAATCTGACTTTCGGCAATTCACTCAAAAATGGTGCCAAACGGTTGCAAATGCTCCCCGAAAGGTTTGGCGGTCGAAACAGAAGGCTTTTTATCACAGGACAAGAAATCAGCCCTCGACAACATAACCGGCAGAAAAATATTTTTTTGAAAATATCCCTAAGCCCCGGGGTCACAATTTCATCAAAAATCTGACTTTCGGCAATTCACTCAAAAATGGTGCCAAACGGTTGCAAATGATCCCCTGAAAGGTTTGGCGGTCGAAACAGAAGGCTTTTTATCACAGGACAAGAAATCAGACCTCGACAGCTTAACCGGCAGAAATTTTTTTTTTTGAAATAATGCGTAAGCACCGGGGTCACAATTTCATCAAAAATCTGACTTTCGGCAATTCACTCAAAAATGCTGCCAAACGGGTGCAAATGATCCCCTGAGAGGTTTGAAGGTCGAAACAGAAGGCTTTTTATCACCGTACAAGAAATCAGCCCTCGACAACTTAACCGGCAAAATTTTCATTTTTGAAAAAATCCATAAGCCCCGGGGTCACAATTTCATCAAAAATCTGACTTTCGGCAATTCACTCAAAAATGGTGCCAAACGGGTGCAAATGATCCCCTGAGAGGTTTGAAGGTCAAAACAGAACGCTTTTTATCACAGTACAAGAAATCAGCCCTCGACAACTTAACCGGCAAAATTTTCATTTTTGAAAAAATCCGTAAGCCCCGGGGTCACAATTTCATCAAAAATCTGACTTTCGGCAATTCACTCAAAAATGGTGCCAAACGGGTGCAAATGATCCCCTGAGAGCTTTGAAGGTCGAAACAGAAGGCTTTTTATCACAGTACAAGAAATCAGCCCTCGACAACTTAACCGGCAAAATTTTCATTTTTGAAAAAATCCGTAAGCCCCGGGGTCGCAATTTCATCAAAAATCTGACTTTCGGCAATTCACTCAAAAATGGTGCCAAACGGTTGCAAATGCTCCCCTGAAACGTTTGGTGGTCGAAAGAGAAACCTTTTTTATCACAGGAAAAGAAATCAGCCCTCGACAACTAAACCGGCAGAAATTTTTTTTTTGAAAAAATCCGTAAGCCCCGGGGTCACAATTTCATCAAAAATCTGACTTTCGGCAATTCACTCAAAAATGGTGCCAAACGGTTGCAAATGCTCCCCTGAAAGGTTTGGCGGTCAAAACAGAAAGCTTTTTTATCACAGGAAAAGAAATCAGCCGTCGACACTTTAACTGGCAGAAAAGAATTTTTTGAAAACATCCGTAAGCCCCGGGGTCACAATTTCATCAAAAATCTGACTTTCGGCAATTCACTCAAAAATGGTGCCAAACGGGTGCAAATGATCCCCTGAGGGGTTTGACGGTCGAAACAGAAGGCTTTTAATCACAGGACAAGAAATCAGCCCTCGACAACATAACCGGCAGAAAAATATTTTTTTGAAAAAATCCCTAAACCCCGGGGTCACAATTTCATCAAAAATCTGACTTTCGGCAATTCACTCAAAAATGGTGCCAAACGGTTGCAAATGCTCCCCTGAAAGGTTTGGCGGTCGAAACAGAAGGCTTTTTATAACAGGACAAGAAATCAGCCATCGACAACTTAACCGGCAGAAAAATATTTTTTTTAAAAAATCCCTAAGCCCCTAATTTCATCAAAAATCTGACTTTCGGCAATTCACTCAAAAATGGTGCCAAACGGTTGCAAATGCTCCCCTGAAAGCTTTGGCGGTCGAAACAGAAGGCTTTTTATCACACGACAAGAAATCAGCCCTCGACAACTTAACCGGCAGAAAATTTTTTTTTGAAATAATCCCTAAGCCCCGGGGTCACAATTTCATCAAAAATCTGACTTTCGGCAATTCACTCAAAAATGGTGCCAAATGGTTGCAAATGATCCCCTGAAAGGTTGGGCGGTCGAAACAGAAGGCTTTTTATCACAGGACAAGAAATCAGCCCTCGACAACTTAACCGGCAAAATTTTCATTTTTGAAATAATCCCTAAGCGCTGGGGTCACAATTTCATCAAAAATCTGACTTTCGGCAATTCACTCAAAAATGGTGCCAAACGGGTGCAAATGATCCCCTGAGAGGTTTGAAGGTCGAAACAGAAGGCTTTTTATCACAGTACAAGAAATCAGCCCTCGACAACTTAACCGGCAAAATTTTCATTTTTGAAAAAATCCGTAAGCCCCGGGGTCACAATTTCATCAAAAATCTGACTTTCGGCAATTCACTCAAAAATGGTGCCAAACGGGTGCAAATGATCCCCTGAGAGGTTTGAAGATCGAAACAGAAGGCTTTTTATCACAGTACAAGAAATCAGCCCTCGACAACTTAACCGGCAAAATTTTCATTTTTGAAAAAATCCGTAAGCCCCGGGGTCACAATTTCATCAAAAATCTGACTTTCGGCAATTCACTCAAAAATGGTGCCAAACGGGTGCAAATGATCCCCTGAGGGGTTTGACGGTCGAAACAGAAGGCTTTTAATCACAGGACAAGAAATAAGCCCTCGACAACATAACCGGCAGAAAAATATTTTTTTGAAAAAATCCCTAAGCCCCGGGGTCACAATTTCATCAAAAATCTGACTTTCGGCAATTCACTCAAAAATGGTGCCAAACGGTTGCAAATGCTCCCCTGAAAGGTTTGGCGGTCGAAACAGAAGGCTTTTTATCACAGTACAAGAAATCAGCCCTCGACAACTTAACCGGCAAAATTTTCATTTTTGAAAAAATCCGTAAGCCCCGGGGTCACAATTTCATCAAAAATCTGACTTTCGGCAATTCACTCCAAAATGGTGCCATACGGGTGCAAATGATCCCCTGAGAGGTTTGAAGGTCGAAACAGAAGGCTTTTTATCACAGTACAAGAAATCAGCCCTCGACAACATAACCGGCAGAAAAATATTTTTTTGAAAAAATCCCTAAGCCCCGGGGTCACAATTTCATCAAAAATCTGACTTTCGGCAATTCACTCAAAAATGGTGCCAAATGGTTGCAAATGCTCCCCTGAAAGTTTTGGCGGTCGAAACAGAAGGCTTTTTATCACAGGACAAGAAATCAGCCCTCGACAACTTAACCGGCAAAATTTTCATTTTTGAAATAATCCCTAAGCGCTGGGGTCACAATTTCATCAAAAATCTGACTTTCGGCAATTCACTCAAAAATGGTGCCAAACGGGTGCAAATGATCCCCTGAGAGGTTTGAAGGTCGAAACAGAAGGCTTTTTATCACAGTACAAGAAATCAGCCCTCGACAACTTAACCGGGAAAATTTTCATTTTTGAAAAAATCCGTAAGCCCCGGGGTCACAATTTCATCAAAAATCTGACTTTCGGCAATTCACTCAAAAATGGTGCCAAACGGGTGCAAATGATCCCCTGAGAGGTTTGAAGATCGAAACAGAAGGCTTTTTATCACAGTACAAGAAATCAGCCCTCGACAACTTAACCGGCAAAATTTTCATTTTTGAAAAAATCCGTAAGCCCCGGGGTCACAATTTCATCAAAAATCTGACTTTCGGTAATTCACTCAAAAATGGTGCCAAATGGGTGCAAATGATCCCCTGAGAGGTTTGAAGGTCGAAACAGAAGGCTTTTTATCACAGTACAAGAAATCAGCCCTCGACAACTTAACCGGCAAAATTTTCATTTTTGAAAAAATCCGTAAGCCCCGGGGTCACAATTTCATCAAAAATCTGACTTTCGGCAATTCACTCAAAAATGGTGCCAAACGGTTGCAAATGCTCCCCTGAAAGGTTTGGCGGTCGAAACAGAAGGCTTTTTATCACAGTACAAGAAATCAGCCCTCGACAACTTAACCGGCAAAATTTTCATTTTTGAAAAAATCCGTAAGCCCCGGGGTCACAATTTCATCAAAAATCTGACTTTCGGCAATTCACTCCAAAATGGTGCCATACGGGTGCAAATGATCCCCTGAGAGGTTTGAAGGTCGAAACAGAAGGCTTTTAATCACAGGACAAGAAATAAGCCCTCGACAACATAACCGGCAGAAAAATATTTTTTTGAAAAAATCCCTAAGCCCCGGGGTCACAATTTCATCAAAAATCTGACTTTCGGCACATCACTCAAAAATGGTGCCAAACGGTTGCAAATTATCCCCTGAGAGGTTTGACGGTCGAAACAGAAGGCTTTTTATCACAGGACAAGAAATCAGCCCTCGACAACTTAACCGGCAGAAATTTTTTTTTTGAAATAATCCGTAAGCCCCGGGGTCACAATTTCATCAAAAATCTGACTTTCGGCAATTCACTCAAAAATGCTGCCAAACGGGTGCAAATGATCCCCTGAGAGGTTTGAAGGTCGAAACAGAAGGCTTTTTATCACCGTACAAGAAATCAGCCCTCGACAACTTAACCGGCAAAATTTTCATTTTTGAAAAAATCCATAAGCCCCGGGGTCACAATTTCATCAAAAATCTGACTTTCGGCAATTCACTCAAAAATGGTGCCAAACGGGTGCAAATGATCCCCTGAGAGGTTTGAAGGTCAAAACAGAACGCTTTTTATCACAGTACAAGAAATCAGCCCTCGACAACTTAACCGGCAAAATTTTCATTTTTGAAAAAATCCGTAAGCCCCGGGGTCACAATTTCATCAAAAATCTGACTTTCGGCAATTCATTCAAAAATCGTGCCAAACGGGTGCAAATGATCCCCTGAGAGGTTTGACGGTCGAAACAGAAGGCTTTTTATCACAGTACAAGAAATCAGCCCTCGACAACATAACCGGCAGAAAAATATTTTTTTGAAAAAATCCCTAAGCCTCGGGGTCACAATTTCATCAAAAATCTGACTTTCGGCAATTCACTCAAAAATGGTGCCATACGGGTGCAAATGATCCCCTGAGAGGTTTGAAGGTCGAAACAGAAGGCTTTTTATCACAATACAAGAAATCAGCCCTCGACTACAAAACCGGCAAAATTTTCATTTTTGAAAAAATCCGTAAACCCCGGGGTCACAATTTCGTCAAAAATCTGACTTTCGGCAATTCACTCAAAAATGGTGCCAAACGGTTGCAAATGCTCCCCGAAAGGTTTGGCGGTCGAAACAGAAGGCTTTTTATCACAGGACAAGAAATCAGCCCTCGACAACATAACCGGCAGAAAAATATTTTTTTGAAAATATCCCTAAGCCCCGGGGTCACAATTTCATCAAAAATCTGACTTTCGGCAATTCACTCAAAAATGGTGCCAAACGGTTGCAAATGATCCCCTGAAAGGTTTGGCGGTCGAAACAGAAGGCTTTTTATCATAGGACAAGAAATCAGACCTCGACAACTTAACCGGCAGAAATTTTTTTTTTTTGAAATAATGCGTAAGCACCGGGGTCACAATTTCATCAAAAATCTGACTTTCGGCAATTCACTCAAAAATGCTGCCAAACGGGTGCAAATGATCCCCTGAGAGGTTTGAAGGTCGAAACAGAAGGCTTTTTATCACCGTACAAGAAATCAGCCCTCGACAACTTAACCGGCAAAATTTTCATTTTTGAAAAAATCCATAAGCCCCGGGGTCACAATTTCATCAAAAATCTGACTTTCGGCAATTCACTCAAAAATGGTGCCAAACGGGTGCAAATGATCCCCTGAGAGGTTTGAAGGTCGAAACAGAAGGCTTTTTATCACAGTACAAGAAATCAGCCCTCGACAACTTAACCGGCAAAATTTTCATTTTTGAAAAAATCCGTAAGCCCCGGGGTCACAATTTCATCAAAAATCTGACTTTCGGCTATTCACTCAAAAATGGTGCCAAACGGGTGCAAATGATCCCCTGAGAGGTTTGACGGTCGAAACAGAAGGCTTTTTATCACAGTACAAGAAATCAGCCCTCGACAACATAACCGGCAGAAAAATATTTTTTTGAAAAAAATCCCTAAGCCCCGGGGTCACAATTTCATCAAAAATCTGACTTTCGGCAATTCACTCAAAAATGGTGCCAAACGGTTGCAAATGCTCCCCTGAAAGGTTTGGCGGTCGAAACAGAAGGCTTTTTATCACAGGACAAGAAATCAGCCCTCGACAACTTAACCGGCAAAATTTTCATTTTTGAAATAATCCCTAAGCGCTGGGGTCACAATTTCATCAAAAATCTGACTTTCGGCAATTCACTCAAAAATGGTGCCAAACGGGTGTAAATGATCCCCTGAGAGGTTTGACGGTCGAAACAGAAGGCTTTTTATCACAGTACAAGAAATCAGCCCTCGACAACTTAACCGGCAGAAAAATATTTTTTTGAAAAAATCCTTAAGCCCCGGGGTCACAATTTCATCAAAAATCTGACTTTCGGCAATGATCCCCTGAGAGGTTTGAAGGTCAAAACAGAACGCTTTTTATCACAGTACAAGAAATCAGCCCTCGACAACTTAACCGGCAAAATTTTCATTTTTGAAAAAATCCGTAAGCCCCGGGGTCACAATTTCATCAAAAATCTGACTTTCGGCAATTCACTCAAAAATGGTGCCAAACGGGTGCAAATGATCCCCTGAGAGCTTTGAAGGTCGAAACAGAAGGCTTTTTATCACAGTACAAGAAATCAGCCCTCGACAACTTAACCGGCAAAATTTTCATTTTTGAAAAAATCCGTAAGCCCCGGGGTCGCAATTTCATCAAAAATCTGACTTTCGGCAATTCACTCAAAAATGGTGCCAAACGGTTGCAAATGCTCCCCTGAAACGTTTGGTGGTCGAAAGAGAAACCTTTTTTATCACAGGAAAAGAAATCAGCCCTCGACAACTAAACCGGCAGAAATTTTTTTTTTGAAAAAATCCGTAAGCCCCGGGGTCACAATTTCATCAAAAATCTGACTTTCGGCAATTCACTCAAAAATGGTGCCAAACGGTTGCAAATGCTCCCCTGAAAGGTTTGGCGGTCAAAACAGAAAGCTTTTTTATCACAGGAAAAGAAATCAGCCCTCGACACTTTAACTGGCAGAAAAGAATTTTTTGAAAACATCCGTAAGCCCCGGGGTCACAATTTCATCAAAAATCTGACTTTCGGCAATTCACTCAAAAATGGTGCCAAACGGGTGCAAATGATCCCCTGAGGGGTTTGACGGTCGAAACAGAAGGCTTTTAATCACAGGACAAGAAATCAGCCCTCGACAACATAACCGGCAGAAAAATATTTTTTTGAAAAAATCCCTAAACCCCGGGGTCACAATTTCATCAAAAATCTGACTTTCGGCAATTCACTCAAAAATGGTGCCAAACGGTTGCAAATGCTCCCCTGAAAGGTTTGGCGGTCGAAACAGAAGGCTTTTTATAACAGGACAAGAAATCAGCCATCGACAACTTAACCGGCAGAAAAATATTTTTTTAAAAAAATCCCTAAGCCCCTAATTTCATCAAAAATCTGACTTTCGGCAATTCACTCAAAAATGGTGCCAAACGGTTGCAAATGCTCCCCTGAAAGCTTTGGCGGTCGAAACAGAAGGCTTTTTATCACACGACAAGAAATCAGCCCTCGACAACTTAACCGGCAGAAAATTTTTTTTTGAAATAATCCCTAAGCCCCGGGGTCACAATTTCATCAAAAATATGACTTTCGGCAATTCACTCAAAAATGGTGCCAAATGGTTGCAAATGATCCCCTGAAAGGTTGGGCGGTCGAAACAGAAGGCTTTTTATCACAGGACAAGAAATCAGCCCTCGACAACTTAACCGGCAAAATTTTCATTTTTGAAATAATCCCTAAGCGCTGGGGTCACAATTTCATCAAAAATCTGACTTTCGGCAATTCACTCAAAAATGGTGCCAAACGGGTGCAAATGATCCCCTGAGAGGTTTGAAGGTCGAAACAGAAGGCTTTTTATCACAGTACAAGAAATCAGCCCTCGACAACTTAACCGGCAAAATTTTCATTTTTGAAAAAATCCGTAAGCCCCGGGGTCACAATTTCATCAAAAATCTGACTTTCGGCAATTCACTCAAAAATGGTGCCAAACGGGTGCAAATGATCCCCTGAGAGGTTTGAAGATCGAAACAGAAGGCTTTTTATCACAGTACAAGAAATCAGCCCTCGACAACTTAACCGGCAAAATTTTCATTTTTGAAAAAATCCGTAAGCCCCGGGGTCACAATTTCATCAAAAATCTGACTTTCGGCAATTCACTCAAAAATGGTGCCAAACGGGTGCAAATGATCCCCTGAGGGGTTTGACTGTCGAAACAGAAGGCTTTTAATCACAGGACAAGAAATAAGCCCTCGACAACATAACCGGCAGAAAAATATTTTTTTGAAAAAATCCCTAAGCCCCGGGGTCACAATTTCATCAAAAATCTGACTTTCGGCAATTCACTCAAAAATGGTGCCAAACGGTTGCAAATGCTCCCCTGAAAGGTTTGAAGGTCGAAACAGAAGGCTTTTTATCACAGTACAAGAAATCAGCCCTCGACTACTTAACCGGCAAAATTTTCATTTTTGAAAAAATCCGTAATCCCCGGGGTCACAATTTCATCAAAAATCTGACTTTCGGCAATTCACTCAAAAATGGTGCCAAACGGTTGCAAATGCTCCCTGAAAGGTTTGGCGGTCGAAACAGAAGGCTTTTTATCACAGGACAAGAAATCAGCCCTCGACAACATAACCGGCAGAAACATATTTTTTTGAAAATATCCCTAAGCCCCGGGGTCACAATTTCATCAAAAATCTGACTTTCGGCAATTCACTCAAAAATGGTGCCAAACGGTTGCAAATGATCCCCTGAAAGGTTTGGCGGTCGAAACAGAAGGCTTTTTATCACAGGACAAGAAATCAGACCTCGACAACTTAACCGGCAGAAATTTTTTTTTTTGAAATAATGCGTAAGCACCGGGGTCACAATTTCATCAAAAATCTGACTTTCGGCAATTCACTCAAAAATGCTGCCAAACGGGTGCAAATGATCCCCTGAGAGGTTTGAAGGTCGAAACAGAAGGCTTTTTATCACCGTACAAGAAATCAGCCCTCGACAACTTAACCGGCAAAATTTTCATTTTTGAAAAAATCCATAAGCCCCGGGGTCACAATTACATCAAAAATCTGACTTTTGGCAATTCACTCAAAAATGGTGCCAAACGGGTGCAAATGATCCCCTGAGAGGTTTGAAGGTCGAAATAGAAGGCTTTTTATCACAGTACAAGAAATCAGCCCTCGACAACATAACCGGCAAAATTTTCATTTTTGAAAAAATCCGTAAGTCCCGGGGTCACAATTTCATCAAAAATCTGACTTTCGGCAATTCACTCAAAAATGGTGCCAAACGGGTGCAAATGATCCCCTGAGAGGTTTGACGGTCGAAACAGAAGGCTTTTTATCACAGTACAAGAAATCAGCCCTCGACAACATAACCGGCAGAAAAATATTTTTTTGAAAAAATCCCTAAGCCCCGGGGTCACAATTTCATCAAAAATCTGACTTTCGGCAATTCACTCAAAAATGGTGCCAAACGGTTGCAAATGCTCCCCTGAAAGGTTTGGCGGTCGAAACAGAAGGCTTTTTATCACAGTACAAGAAATCAGCCCTCGACAACATAACCGGCAGAAAAATATTTTTTTGAAAAAATCCCTAAGCCCCGGGGTCACAATTTCATCAAAAATCTGACTTTCGGCAATTCACTCAAAAATTGTGCCAAATGGTTGCAAATGCTCCCCTGAAAGGTTTGGCGGTCGAAACAGAAGGCTTTTTATCACAGGACAAGAAATCAGCCCTCGACAACTTAACCGGCAAAATTTTCATTTTTGAAATAATCCCTAAGCGCTGGGGTCACAATTTCATCAAAAATCTGACTTTCGGCAATTCACTCAAAAATGGTGCCAAACGGGTGCAAATGATCCCCTGAGAGGTTTGAAGGTCGAAACAGAAGGCTTTTTATCACAGTACAAGAAATCAGCCCTCGACAACTTAACCCGCAAAATTTTCATTTTTGAAAAAATCCGTAAGCCCCGGGGTCACAATTTCATCAAAAATCTGACTTTCGGCAATTCACTCAAAAATGGTGCCAAACGGGTGCAAATGATCCCCTGAGAGGTTTGAAGATCGAAACAGAAGGCTTTTTATCACAGTACAAGAAATCAGCCCTCGACAACTTAACCGGCAAAATTTTCATTTTTGAAAAAATCCGTAAGCCCCGGGGTCACAATTTCATCAAAAATCTGACTTTCGGTAATTCACTCAAAAATGGTGCCAAATGGGTGCAAATGATCCCCTGAGAGGTTTGAAGGTCGAAACAGAAGGCTTTTTATCACAGTACAAGAAATCAGCCCTCGACAACTTAACCGGCAAAATTTTCATTTTTGAAAAAATCCGTAAGCCCCGGGGTCACAATTTCATCAAAAATCTGACTTTCGGCAATTCACTCAAAAATGGTGCCAAACGGGTGCAAATGATCCCCTGAGGGGTTTGACGGTCGAAACAGAAGGCTTTTAATCACAGGACAAGAAATAAGCCCTCGACAACATAACCGGCAGAAAAATATTTTTTTGAAAAAATCCCTAAGCCCCGGGGTCACAATTTCATCAAAAATCGGACTTTCGGCAATTCACTCAAAAATGGTGCCAAACGGTTGCAAATGCTCCCCTGAAAGGTTTGGCGGTCGAAACAGAAGGCTTTTTATCACAGTACAAGAAATCAGCCCTCGACAACTTAACCGGCAAAATTTTCATTTTTGAAAAAATCCCTAAGCCCCGGGGTCACAATTTCATCAAAAATCTGACTTTCGGCAATTCACTCAAAAATGGTGCCAAACGGGTGCAAATGATCCCCTGAGAGGTTTGAAGGTCGAAACAGAAGGCTTTTTATCACAGTACAAGAAATCAGCCCTCGACTACAAAACCGGCAAAATTTTCATTTTTGAAAAAATCCGTAAGCCCCGGGGTCACAATTTCATCAAAAATCTGACTTTCGGCAATTCATTCAAAAATGGTGCCAAACGGGTGCAAATGATCCCCTGAGAGGTTTGACGGTCGAAACAGAAGGCTTTTTATCACAGTACAAGAAATCAGCCCTCGACAACATAACCGGCAGAAAAATATTTTTTTGAAAAAATCCCTAAGCCTCGGGGTCACAATTTCATCAAAAATCTGACTTTCGGCAATTCACTCAAAAATGGTGCCATACGGATGCAAATGATCCCCTGAGAGGTTTGAAGGTCGAAACAGAAGGCTTTTTATCACAGTACAAGAAATCAGCCCTCGACTACAAAACCGGCAAAATTTTCATTTTTGAAAAAATCCGTAAACCCCGGGGTCACAATTTCGTCAAAAATCTGACTTTCGGCAATTCACTCAAAAATGGTGCCAAACGGTTGCAAATGCTCCCCGAAAGGTTTGGCGGTCGAAACAGAAGGCTTTTTATCACAGGACAAGAAATCAGCCCTCGACAACATAACCGGCAGAAAAATATTTTTTTGAAAATATCCCTAAGCCCCGGGGTCACAATTTCATCAAAAATCTGACTTTCGGCAATTCACTCAAAAATGGTGCCAAACGGGTGCAAATGATCCCCTGAAAGGTTTGGCGGTCGAAACAGAAGGCTTTTTATCACAGGACAAGAAATCAGACCTCGACAACTTAACCGGCAGAATTTTTTTTTTTTGAAATAATGCGTAAGCACCGGGGTCACAATTTCATCAAAAATCGGACTTTCGGCAATTCACTCAAAAATGGTGCCAAACGGTTGCAAATGCTCCCCTGAAAGGTTTGGCGGTCGAAACAGAAGGCTTTTTATCACAGTACAAGAAATCAGCCCTCGACAACTTAACCGGCAAAATTTTCATTTTTGAAAAAATCCCTAAGCCCCGGGGTCACAATTTCATCAAAAATCTGACTTTCGGCAATTCACTCAAAAATGGTGCCAAACGGGTGCAAATGATCCCCTGAGAGGTTTGAAGGTCGAAACAGAAGGCTTTTTATCACAGGACAAGAAATCAGCCCTCGACAACATAACCGGCAGAAAAATATTTTTTTGAAAATATCCCTAAGCCCCGGGGTCACAATTTCATCAAAAATCTGACTTTCGGCAATTCACTCAAAAATGGTGCCAAACGGTTGCAAATGATCCCCTGAAAGGTTTGGCGGTCGAAACAGAAGGCTTTTTATCACAGGACAAGAAATCAGACCTCGACAACTTAACCGGCAGAAACATATTTTTTTGAAAATATCCCTAAGCCCGGGGTCACAATTTCATCAAAAATCTGACTTTCGCCAATTCACTCAAAAATGCTGCCAAACGGGTGCAAATGATCCCCTGAGAGGTTTGAAGGTCGAAACAGAAGGCTTTTTATCACCGTACAAGAAATCAGCCCTCGACAACTTAACCGGCAAAATTTTCATTTTTGAAAAAATCCATAAGCCCCGGGGTCACAATTTCATCAAAAATCTGACTTTCGGCAATTCCCTCAAAAATGGTGCCAAACGGGTGCAAATGATCCCCTGAGAGGTTTGAAGGTCAAAACAGAACGCTTTTTATCACAGTACAAGAAATCAGCCCTCGACAACTTAACCGGCAAAATTTTCATTTTTGAAAAAATCCGTAAGCCCCGGGGTCACAATTTCATCAAAAATCTGACTTTCGGCAATTCATTCAAAAATGGTGCCAAACGGGTGCAAATGATCCCCTGAGAGGTTTGACGGTCGAAACAGAAGGCTTTTTATCACAGTACAAGAAATCAGCCCTCGACAACATAACCGGCAGAAAAATATTTTTTTGAAAAAATCCCTAAGCCTCGGGGTCACAATTTCATCAAAAATCTGACTTTCGGCAATTCACTCAAAAATGGTGCCATACGGGTGCAAATGATCCCCTGAGAGGTTTGAAGGTCGAAACAGAAGGCTTTTTATCACAGTACAAGAAATCAGCCCTCGACTACAAAACCGGCAAAATTTTCATTTTTGAAAAAATCCGTAAACCCCGGGGTCACAATTTCGTCAAAAATCTGACTTTCGGCAATTCACTCAAAAATGGTGCCAAACGGTTGCAAATGCTCCCCGAAAGGTTTGGCGGTCGAAACAGAAGGCTTTTTATCACAGGACAAGAAATCAGCCCTCGACAACATAACCGGCAGAAAAATATTTTTTTGAAAATATCCCTAAGCCCCGGGGTCACAATTTCATCAAAAATCTGACTTTCGGCAATTCACTCAAAAATGGTGCCAAACGGTTGCAAATGATCCCCTGAAAGGTTTGGCGGTCGAAACAGAAGGCTTTTTATCACAGGACAAGAAATCAGACCTCGACAACTTAACCGGCAGAAACATATTTTTTTGAAAATATCCCTAAGCCCGGGGTCACAATTTCATCAAAAATCTGACTTTCGCCAATTCACTCAAAAATGCTGCCAAACGGGTGCAAATGATCCCCTGAGAGGTTTGAAGGTCGAAACAGAAGGCTTTTTATCACCGTACAAGAAATCAGCCCTCGACAACTTAACCGGCAAAATTTTCATTTTTGAAAAAATCCATAAGCCCCGGGGTCACAATTTCATCAAAAATCTGACTTTCGGCAATTCCCTCAAAAATGGTGCCAAACGGGTGCAAATGATCCCCTGAGAGGTTTGAAGGTCAAAACAGAACGCTTTTTATCACAGTACAAGAAATCAGCCCTCGACAACTTAACCGGCAAAATTTTCATTTTTGAAAAAATCCGTAAGCCCCGGGGTCACAATTTCATCAAAAATCTGACTTTCGGCAATTCATTCAAAAATGGTGCCAAACGGGTGCAAATGATCCCCTGAGAGGTTTGACGGTCGAAACAGAAGGCTTTTTATCACAGTACAAGAAATCAGCCCTCGACAACATAACCGGCAGAAAAATATTTTTTTGAAAAAATCCCTAAGCCTCGGGGTCACAATTTCATCAAAAATCTGACTTTCGGCAATTCACTCAAAAATGGTGCCATACGGGTGCAAATGATCCCCTGAGAGGTTTGAAGGTCGAAACAGAAGGCTTTTTATCACAGTACAAGAAATCAGCCCTCGACTACAAAACCGGCAAAATTTTCATTTTTGAAAAAATCCGTAAACCCCGGGGTCACAATTTCGTCAAAAATCTGACTTTCGGCAATTCACTCAAAAATGGTGCCAAACGGTTGCAAATGCTCCCCGAAAGGTTTGGCGGTCGAAACAGAAGGCTTTTTATCACAGGACAAGAAATCAGCCCTCGACAACATAACCGGCAGAAAAATATTTTTTTGAAAATATCCCTAAGCCCCGGGGTCACAATTTCATCAAAAATCTGACTTTCGGCAATTCACTCAAAAATGGTGCCAAACGGTTGCAAATGATCCCCTGAAAGGTTTGGCGGTCGAAACAGAAGGCTTTTTATCACAGGACAAGAAATCAGACCTCGACAACTTAACCGGCAGAAATTTTTTTTTTTGAAATAATGCGTAAGCACCGGGGTCACAATTTCATCAAAAATCTGACTTTCGGCAATTCACTCAAAAATGCTGCCAAACGGGTGCAAATGATCCCCTGAGAGGTTTGAAGGTCGAAACAGAAGGCTTTTTATCACCGTACAAGAAATCAGCCCTCGACAACTTAACCGGCAAAATTTTCATTTTTGAAAAAATCCATAAGCCCCGGGGTCACAATTTCATCAAAAATCTGACTTTCGGCAACTCACTCAAAAATGGTGCCAAACGGGTGCAAATGATCCCCTGAGAGGTTTGACGGTCGAAACAGAAGGCTTTTTATCACAGTACAAGAAATCAGCCCTCGACTACTTAACCGGCAAAATTTTCATTTTTGAAAAAATCCGTAAACCCCGGGGTCACAATTTCATCAAAAATCTGACTTTTGGCAATTCACTCAAAAATGGTGCCAAACGGTTGCAAATGCTCCCTGAAAGGTTTGGCGGTCGAAACAGAAGGCTTTTTATCACAGGACAAGAAATCAGCCCTCGACAACATAACCGGCAGAAACATATTTTTTTGAAAATATCCCTAAGCCCCGGGGTCACAATTTCATCAAAAATCTGACTTTCGGCAATTCACTCAAAAATGGTGCCAAACGGTTGCAAATGATCCCCTGAAAGGTTTGGCGGTCGAAACAGAAGGCTTTTTATCACAGGACAAGAAATCAGACCTCGACAACTTAACCGGCAGAAATTTTTTTTTTTTTAAATAATGCGTAAGCACCGGGGTCACAATTTCATCAAAAATCTGACTTTCGGCAATTCACTCAAAAATGCTGCCAAACGGGTGCAAATGATCCCCTGAGAGGTTTGAAGGTCGAAACAGAAGGCTTTTTATCACCGTACAAGAAATCAGCCCTCGACAACTTAACCGGCAAAATTTTCATTTTTGAAAAAATCCATAAGCCCCGGGGTCACAATTACATCAAAAATCTGACTTTTGGCAATTCACTCAAAAATGGTGCCAAATGGGTGCAAATGATCCCCTGAGAGGTTTGAAGGTCGAAATAGAAGGCTTTTTATCACAGTACAAGAAATCAGCCCTCGACAACATAACCGGCAAAATTTTCATTTTTGAAAAAATCCGTAAGTCCCGGGGTCACAATTTCATCAAAAATCTGACTTTCGGCAATTCACTCAAAAATGGTGCCAAACGGGTGCAAATGATCCCCTGAGAGGTTTGACGGTCGAAACAGAAGGCTTTTTATCACAGTACAAGAAATCAGCCCTCGACAACATAACCGGCAGAAAAATATTTTTTTGAAAAAATCCCTAAGCCCCGGGGTCACAATTTCATCAAAAATCTGACTTTCGGCAATTCACTCAAAAATGGTGCCAAACGGTTGCAAATGCTCCCCTGAAAGGTTTGGCGGTCGAAACAGAAGGCTTTTTATCACAGTACAAGAAATCAGCCCTCGACAACATAACCGGCAGAAAAATATTTTTTTGAAAAAATCCCTAAGCCCCGGGGTCACAATTTCATCAAAAATCTGACTTTCGGCAATTCACTCAAAAATGGTGCCAAATGGTTGCAAATGCTCCCCTGAAAGGTTTGGCGGTCGAAACAGAAGGCTTTTTATCACAGGACAAGAAATCAGCCCTCGACAACTTAACCGGCAAAATTTTCATTTTTGAAATAATCCCTAAGCGCTGGGGTCACAATTTCATCAAAAATCTGACTTTCGGCAATTCACTCAAAAATGGTGCCAAACGGGTGCAAATGATCCCCTGAGAGGTTTGAAGGTCGAAACAGAAGGCTTTTTATCACAGTACAAGAAATCAGCCCTCGACAACTTAACCGGCAAAATTTTCATTTTTGAAAAAATCCGTAAGCCCCGGGGTCACAATTTCATCAAAAATCTGACTTTCGGCAATTCACTCAAAAATGGTGCCAAACGGGTGCAAATGATCCCCTGAGAGGTTTGAAGATCGAAACAGAAGGCTTTTTATCACAGTACAAGAAATCAGCCCTCGACAACTTAACCGGCAAAATTTTCATTTTTGAAAAAATCCGTAAGCCCCGGGGTCACAATTTCATCAAAAATCTGACTTTCGGTAATTCACTCAAAAATGGTGCCAAATGGGTGCAAATGATCCCCTGAGAGGTTTGAAGGTCGAAACAGAAGGGATTTTATCACAGTACAAGAAATCAGCCCTCGACAACTTAACCGGCAAAATTTTCATTTTTGAAAAAATCCGTAAGCCCCGGGGTCACAATTTCATCAAAAATCTGACTTTCGGCAATTCACTCAAAAATGGTGCCAAACGGGTGCAAATGATCCCCTGAGGGGTTTGACGGTCGAAACAGAAGGCTTTTAATCACAGGACAAGAAATAAGCCCTCGACAACATAACCGGCAGAAAAATATTTTTTTGAAAAAATCCCTAAGCCCCGGGGTCACAATTTCATCAAAAATCTGACTTTCGGCAATTCACTCAAAAATGGTGCCAAACGGTTGCAAATGCTCCCCTGAATTGTTTGGCGGTCGAAACAGAAGGCTTTTTATCACAGTACAAGAAATCAGCCCTCGACAACTTAACCGGCAAAATTTTCATTTTTGAAAAAATCCGTAAGCCCCGGGGTCACAATTTCATCAAAAATCTGACTTTCGGCAATTCACTCCAAAATGGTGCCATACGGGTGCAAATGATCCCCTGAGAGGTTTGAAGGTCGAAACAGAAGGCTTTTTATCACAGTACAAGAAATCAGCCCTCGACTACTTAACCGGCAAAATTTTCATTTTTGAAAAAATCCGTAAACCCCGGGGTCACAATTTCATCAAAAATCTGACTTTCGGCAATTCACTCAAAAATGGTGCCAAACGGTTGCAAATGCTCCCCGAAAGGTTTGGCGGTCGAAACAGAAGGCTTTTTATCACAGGACAAGAAATCAGCCCTCGACAACATAACCGGCAGAAAAATATTTTTTTGAAAATATCCCTAATTTTTTCATCAAAAATCTGACTTTTGGCAATTCACTCAAAAATGGTGCCAAACGGTTGCAAATGATCCCCTGAAAGGTTTGGCGGTCGAAACAGAAGGCTTTTTATCACAGGACAAGAAATCAGACCTCGACAACTTAACCGGCAGAAATTTTTTTTTTTGAAATAATGCGTAAGCACCGGGGTCACAATTTCATCAAAAATCTGACTTTCGGCAATTCACTCAAAAATGCTGCCAAACGGGTGTAAATGATCCCCTGAGAGGTTTGAAGGTCGAAACAGAAGGCTTTTTATCACCGTACAAGAAATCAGCCCTCGACAACTTAACCGGCAAAATTTTCATTTTTGAAAAAATCCATAAGCCCCGGGGTCACAATTTCATCAAAAATCTGACTTTCGGCAATTCCCTCAAAAATGGTGCCAAACGGGTGCAAATGATCCCCTGAGAGGTTTGAAGGTCAAAACAGAACGCTTTTTATCACAGTACAAGAAATCAGCCCTCGACAACTTAACCGGCAAAATTTTCATTTTTGAAAAAATCCGTAAGCCCCGGGGTCACAATTTCATCAAAAATCTGACTTTCGGCAATTCATTCAAAAATGGTGCCAAACGGGTGCAAATGATCCCCTGAGAGGTTTGATGGTCGAAACAGAAGGCTTTTTATCACAGTACAAGAAATCAGCCCTCGACAACATAACCGGCAGAAAAATATTTTTTTGAAAAAATCCCTAAGCCTCGGGGTCACAATTTCATCAAAAATCTGACTTTCGGCAATTCACTCAAAAATGGTGCCATACGGGTGCAAATGATCCCCTGAGAGGTTTGAAGGTCGAAACAGAAGGCTTTTTATCACAGTACAAGAAATCAGCCCTCGACTACAAAACCGGCAAAATTTTCATTTTTGAAAAAATCCGTAAACCCCGGGGTCACAATTTCGTCAAAAATCTGACTTTCGGCAATTCACTCAAAAATGGTGCCAAACGGTTAGAAATGCTCCCCGAAAGGTTTGGCAGTCGAAACAGAAGGCTTTTTATCACAGGACAAGAAATCAGCCCTCGACAACATAACCGGCAGAAAAATATTTTTTTGAAAATATCCCTAAGCCCCGGGGTCACAATTTCATCAAAAATCTGACTTTCGGCAATTCACTGAAAAATGGTGCCAAACGGTTGCAAATGATCCCCTGAAAGGTTTGGCGGTCGAAACAGAAGGCTTTTTATCACAGGACAAGAAATCAGACCTCGACAACTTAACCGGCAGAAAATTTTTTTTTTGAAATAATGCGTAAGCACCGGGGTCACAATTTCATCAAAAATCTGACTTTCGGCAATTCACTCAAAAATGCTGCCAAACGGGTGCAAATGATCCCCTGAGAGGTTTGAAGGTCGAAACAGAAGGCTTTTTATCACCGTACAAGAAATCAGCCCTCGACAACTTAACCGGCAAAATTTTCATTTTTGAAAAAATCCATAAGCCCCGGGGTCACAATTTCATCAAAAATCTGACTTTCGGCAATTCACTCAAAAATGGTGCCAAACGGGTGCAAATGATCCCCTGAGAGGTTTGAAGGTCGAAACAGAAGGCTTTTTATCACAGTACAAGAAATCAGCCCTCGACAACTTAACCGGCAAAATTTTCATTTTTGAAAAAATCCGTAAGCCCCGGGGTCACAATTTCATCAAAAATCTGACTTTCGGCAATTCACTCAAAAATGGTGCCAAACGGGTGCAAATGATCCCCTGAGAGGTTTGACGGTCGAAACAGAAGGCTTTTTATCACAGTACAAGAAATCAGCCCTCGACAACATAACCGGCAGAAAAATATTTTTTTGAAAAAAATCCCTAAACCCCGGGGTCACAATTTCATCAAAAATCTGACTTTCGGCAATTCACTCAAAAATGGTGCCAAACGGTTGCAAATGCTCCCCTGAAAGGTTTGGCGGTCGAAACAGAAGGCTTTTTATCACAGGACAAGAAATCAGCCCTCGACAACTTAACCGGCAAAATTTTCATTTTTGAAATAATCCCTAAGCGCTGGGGTCACAATTTCATCAAAAATCTGACTTTCGGCAATTCACTCAAAAATGGTGCCAAACGGGTGTAAATGATCCCCTGAGAGGTTTGACGGTCGAAACAGAAGGCTTTTTATCACAGTACAAGAAATCAGCCCTCGACAACTTAACCGGCAGAAAAATATTTTTTTGAAAAAATCCTTAAGCCCCGGGGTCACAATTTCATCAAAAATCTGACTTTCGGCAATGATCCCCTGAGAGGTTTGAAGGTCAAAACAGAACGCTTTTTATCACAGTACAAGAAATCAGCCCTCGACAACTTAACCGGCAAAATTTTCATTTTTGAAAAAATCCGTAAGCCCCGGGGTCACAATTTCATCAAAAATCTGACTTTCGGCAATTCACTCAAAAATGGTGCCAAACGGGTGCAAATGATCCCCTGAGAGCTTTGAAGGTCGAAACAGAAGGCTTTTTATCACAGTACAAGAAATCAGCCCTCGACAACTTAACCGGCAAAATTTTCATTTTTGAAAAAATCCGTAAGCCCCGGGGTCGCAATTTCATCAAAAATCTGACTTTCGGCAATTCACTCCAAAATGGTGCCATACGGGTGCAAATGATCCCCTGAGAGGTTTGAAGGTCGAAACAGAAGGCTTTTTATCACAGTACAAGAAATCAGCCCTCGACTACTTAACCGGCAAAATTTTCATTTTTGAAAAAATCCGTAAACCCCGGGGTCACAATTTCATCAAAAATCTGACTTTCGGCAATTCACTCAAAAATGGTGCCAAACGGTTGCAAATGCTCCCCTGAAAGGTTTGGCGGTCAAAACAGAAAGCTTTTTTATCACAGGAAAAGAAATCAGCCGTCGACACTTTAACTGGCAGAAAAGAATTTTTTGAAAACATCCGTAAGCCCCGGGGTCACAATTTCATCAAAAATCTGACTTTCGGCAATTCACTCAAAAATGGTGCCAAACGGGTGCAAATGATCCCCTGAGGGGTTTGACGGTCGAAACAGAAGGCTTTTAATCACAGGACAAGAAATCAGCCCTCGACAACATAACCGGCAGAAAAATATTTTTTTGAAAAAATCCCTAAGCCCCGGGGTCACAATTTCATCAAAAATCTGACTTTCGGCAATTCACTCAAAAATGGTGCCAAACGGTTGCAAATGCTCCCCTGAAAGGTTTGGCGGTCGAAACAGAAGGCTTTTTATAACAGGACAAGAAATCAGCCATCGACAACTTAACCGGCAGAAAAATAGTTTTTTTAAAAAATCCCTAAGCCCCTAATTTCATCAAAAATCTGACTTTCGGCAATTCACTCAAAAATGGTGCCAAACGGTTGCAAATGCTCCCCTGAAAGCTTTGGCGGTCGAAACAGAAGGCTTTTTATCACACGACAAGAAATCAGCCCTCGACAACTTAACCGGCAGAAAAATTTTTTTTGAAATAATCCCTAAGCCCCGGGGTCACAATTTCATCAAAAATCTGACTTTCGGCAATTCACTCAAAAATGGTGCCAAATGGTTGCAAATGATCCCCTGAAAGGTTGGGCGGTCGAAACAGAAGGCTTTTTATCACAGGACAAGAAATCAGCCCTCGACAACTTAACCGGCAAAATTTTCATTTTTGAAATAATCCCTAAGCGCTGGGGTCACAATTTCATCAAAAATCTGACTTTCGGCAATTCACTCAAAAATGGTGCCAAACGGGTGCAAATGATCCCCTGAGAGGTTTGAAGGTCGAAACAGAAGGCTTTTTATCACAGTACAAGAAATCAGCCCTCGACAACTTAACCGGCAAAATTTTCATTTTTGAAAAAATCCCTAAGCCCCGGGGTCACAATTTCATCAAAAATATGACTTTCGGCAATTCACTCAAAAATGGTGCCAAACGGGTGCAAATGATCCCCTGAGAGGTTTGAAGATAGAAACAGAAGGCTTTTTATCACAGTACAAGAAATCAGCCCTCGACAACTTAACCGGCAAAATTTTCATTTTTGAAAAAATCCGTAAGCCCCGGGGTCACAATTTCATCAAAAATCTGACTTTCGGCAATTCACTCAAAATTGGCGCCAAACGGTTGCAAATGATCCCCTGAAAGGTTTGGCGGTCGAAACAGAAGGCTTTTTATCACAGTACAAGAAATCAGCCCTCGACAACTTAACCGGCAAAATTTTCATTTTTGAAAAAATCCGTAAGCCCCGGGGTCACAATTTCATCAAAAATCTGACTTTCGGCAATTCACTCCAAAATGGTGCCATACGGGTGCAAATGATCCCCTGAGAGGTTTGAAGGTCGAAACAGAAGGCTTTTTATCACAGTACAAGAAATCAGCCCTCGACTACTTAACCGGCAAAATTTTCATTTTTGAAAAAATCCGTAAACCCCGGGGTCACAATTTCATCAAAAATCTGACTTTCGGCAATTCACTCAAAAATGGTGCCAAACGGTTGCAAATGCTCCCCGAAAGGTTTGGCGGTCGAAACAGAAGGCTTTTTATCACAGGACAAGAAATCAGCCCTCGACAACATAACCGGCAGAAACATATTTTTTTGAAAATATCCCTAAGCCCCGGGGTCACAATTTCATCAAAAATCTGACTTTCGGCAATTCACTCAAAAATGGTGCCAAACGGTTGCAAATGATCCCCTGAAAGGTTTGGCGGTCGAAACAGAAGGCTTTTTATCACAGGACAAGAAATCAGACCTCGACAACTTAACCGGCAAAATTTTCATTTTTGAAAAAATCCATAAGCCCCGGGGTCACAATTTCATCAAAAATCTGACTTTCGGCAATTCACTCAAAAATGCTGCCAAACGGGTGCAAATGATCCCCTGAGAGGTTTGAAGGTCGAAACAGAAGGCTTTTTATCACCGTACAAGAAATCAGCCCTCGACAACTTAACCGGCAAAATTTTCATTTTTGAAAAAATCCATAAGCCCCGGGGTCACAATTACATCAAAAATCTGACTTTTGGCAATTCACTCAAAAATGGTGCCAAACGGGTGCAAATGATCCCCTGAGAGGTTTGAAGGTCGAAATAGAAGGCTTTTTATGACAGTACAAGAAATCAGCCCTCGACAACATAACCGGCAAAATTTTCATTTTTGAAAAAATCCGTAAGTCCCGGGGTCACAATTTCATCAAAAATCTGACTTTCGGCAATTCACTCAAAAATGGTGCCAAACGGGTGCAAATGATCTCCTGAGAGGTTTGACGGTCGAAACAGAAGGCTTTTTATCACAGTACAAGAAATCAGCCCTCGACAACATAACCGGCAGAAAAATATTTTTTTGAAAAAATCCCTAAGCCCCGGGGTCACAATTTCATCAAAAATCTGACTTTCGGCAATTCACTCAAAAATGGTGCCAAACGGTTGCAAATGCTCCCCTGAAAGGTTTGGCGGTCGAAACAGAAGGCTTTTTATCACAGTACAAGAAATCAGCCCTCGACAACATAACCGGCAGAAAAATATTTTTTTGAAAAAATCCCTAAGCCCCGGGGTCACAATTTCATCAAAAATCTGACTTTCGGCAATTCACTCAAAAATGGTGCCAAACGGGTGCAAATGATCCCCTGAGAGGTTTGAAGGTCGAAACAGAAGGCTTTTTATCACAGTACAAGAAATCAGCCCTCGACAACTTAACCGGCAAAATTTTCATTTTTGAAAAAATCCGTAAGCCCCGGGGTCACAATTTCATCAAAAATCTGACTTTGGGCAATTCTCTCAAAAATGGTGCCAAACGGGTGCAAATGATCCCCTGAGAGGTTTGAAGATCGAAACAGAAGGCTTTTTATCACAGTACAAGAAATCAGCCCTCGACAACTTAACCGGCAAAATTTTCATTTTTGAAAAAATCCGTAAGCCCCGGGGTCACAATTTCATCAAAAATCTGACTTTCGGCAATTCACTCAAAAATGGTGCCAAACGGGTGCAAATGATCCCCTGAGGGGTTTGACAGTCGAAACAGAAGGCTTTTAATCACAGGACAAGAAATAAGCCCTCGACAACATAACCGGCAGAAAAATATTTTTTTGAAAAAATCCCTAAGCCCCGGTGTCACAATTTCATCAAAAATCTGACTTTCGGCAATTCACTCAAAAATGGTGCCAAACGGTTGCAAATGCTCCCCTGAAAGGTTTGGCGGTCGAAACAGAAGGCTTTTTATCACAGTACAAGAAATCAGCCCTCGACAACTTAACCGGCAAAATTTTCATTTTTGAAAAAATCCGTAAGCCCCGGGGTCACAATTTCATCAAAAATCTGACATTCGGCAATTCACTCCAAAATGGTGCCATACGGGTGCAAATGATCCCCTGAGAGGTTTGAAGGTCGAAACAGAAGGCTTTTTATCACAGTACAAGAAATCAGCCCTCGACTACTTAACCTGCAAAATTTTCATTTTTGAAAAAATCCGTAAACCCCGGGGTCACAATTTCATCAAAAATCTGACTTTCGGCAATTCACTCAAAAATGGTGCCAAACGGTTGCAAATGATCACCTGAAAGGTTTGGCGGTCGAAACAGAAGGCTTTTTATCACAGGACAAGAAATCAGACCTCGACAACTTAACCGGCAGAAATTTTTTTTTTTGAAATAATGCGTAAGCCTCGGGGTCACAATTTCATCAAAAATCTGACTTTCGGCAATTCACTCAAAAATGGTGCCATACGGGTGCAAATGATCCCCTGAGAGGTTTGAAGGTCGAAACAGAAGGCTTTTTATCACAGTACAAGAAATCAGCCCTCGACTACAAAACCGGCAAAATTTTCATTTTTGAAAAAATCCGTAAACCCCGGGGTCACAATTTCGTCAAAAATCTGACTTTCGGCAATTCACTCAAAAATGGTGCCAAACGGTTGCAAATGCTCCCCGAAAGGTTTGGCGGTCGAAACAGAAGGCTTTTTATCACAGGACAAGAAATCAGCCCTCGACAACATAACCGGCAGAAAAATATTTTTTTGAAAATATCCCTAAGCCCCGGGGTCACAATTTCATCAAAAATCTGACTTTCGGCAATTCACTCAAAAATGGTGCCAAACGGTTGCAAATGCTCCCCTGAAAGGTTTGGCGGTCGAAACAGAAGGCTTTTTATCACAGTACAAGAAATCAGCCCTCGACAACTTAACCGGCAGAAAAATATTTTTTTGAAAAAATCCCTAAGCCTCGGGGTCACAATTTCATCAAAAATCTGACTTTCGGCAATTCACTCAAAAATGGTGCCATACGGGTGCAAATGATCCCCTGAGAGGTTTGAAGGTCGAAACAGAAGGCTTTTTATCACAGTACAAGAAATCAGCCCTCGACTACAAAACTGGCAAAATTTTCATTTTTGAAAAAATCCGTAAACCCCGGGGTCACAATTTCGTCAAAAATCTGACTTTCGGCAATTCACTCAAAAATGGTGCCAAACGGTTGCAAATGCTCCCCGAAAGGTTTGGCGGTCGAAACAGAAGGCTTTTTATCACAGGACAAGAAATCAGCCCTCGACAACATAACCGGCAGAAAAATATTTTTTTGAAAATATCCCTAAGCCCCGGGGTCACAATTTCATCAAAAATCTGACTTTCGGCAATTCACTCAAAAATGGTGCCAAACGGTTGCAAATGCTCCCCTGAAAGGTTTGGCGGTCGAAACAGAAGGCTTTTTATCACAGTACAAGAAATCAGCCCTCGACAACTTAACCGGCAGAAAAATATTTTTTTGAAAAAATCCCTAAGCCCCGGGGTCACAATTTCATCAAAAATCTGACTTTCGGCAATGATCCCCTGAGAGGTTTGAAGGTCAAAACAGAACGCTTTTTATCACAGTACAAGAAATCAGCCCTCGACAACTTAACCGGCAAAATTTTCATTTTTGAAAAAATCCGTAAGCCCCGGGGTCACATTTTCATCAAAAATCTGACTTTCGGCAATTCACTCAAAAATGGTGCCAAACGGGTGCAAATGATCCCCTGAGAGGTTTGACGGTCGAAACAGAAGGCTTTTTATCACAGTACAAGAAATCAGCCCTCGACAACATAACCGGCAGAAAAATATTTTTTTGAAAAAAATCCCTAAGCCCCGGGGTCACAATTTCATCAAAAATCTGACTTTCGGCAATTCACTCAAAAATGGTGCCAAACGGTTGCAAATGCTCCCCTGAAAGGTTTGGCGGTCGAAACAGAAGGCTTTTTATCACAGGACAAGAAATCAGCCCTCGACAACTTAACCGGCAAAATTTTCATTTTTGAAATAATCCCTAAGCGCTGGGGTCACAATTTCATCAAAAATCTGACTTTCGGCAATTCACTCAAAAATGGTGCCAAACGGGTGTAAATGATCCCCTGAGAGGTTTGACGGTCGAAACAGAAGGCTTTTTTGTAGGGATACTGCCAGGGAGATAAGATCCATCTGAGCCCCAAGCTCGGATGCCGGACGATCCATCGACCTCCCGTAGTCAGGCAATATCAGCAATTCAGCGACACTAAGCCTCTGGCTTAGAGCACACTCTTTCAGCAGAATTCACACAACAGAAGTTGCACAGCATGAGAGCAGAACTGCATATTTACAGTTTATTAGGCATTGGTCAGAACAAAGAAATCATGACCGTCTCCTCCGACTGCTCAGGCAAGACAGGCAAAATCGAAAGGAACATATAGCATAAACATCCTGTGAGACAGGAACTTACGCAGGGTGTTATACAAACATCCTGCACCCTTTTAAGGTGGAACGGAAATATCCTAACATCCTCCCCCTTTCCGTGTAACCTGTAGTACCTGTGGTTCAACCCAATTGCAACCTTTGTGCGTAAACCTTCAGTTGTTCTCTGTTAACAACCTTAGACAACAGATCAGCAGGAATTTCATTTCCTGGCATGTAGGACACCTGAATAAGTCCTTTCTGAATACACTCTCTTGCACGATGTAGCTTAATCTGCAAGTACTTGGTCCTTTGCTTGCAACTCTCCGAGTTCAGCAAAGCCAAACAAGATCTATTGTCTTGATACACTTGTATAGGACATTTCACAGAAACCCCAATGTCCTTAAACAGTTGCATCAACCATTCACAATCCATGAGTGAAAATGACAGAGCATTGAGTTCTGCTTCACAGGAACTTAGGCTAACTGTCGTCTGCTTTTTGCACAACCAGTCAAACAGGCAGTGGTTGTACATGTAGCATACTCCAGAAGTGCTTGTACCATCCGTGGTGTCACTTCCAAAACTTGCATCTGCAAAGATTTCAAGACCTCCAGTCTTCTGACTGGTGAACCTCAGCCTGTAGTGCATAGTCCCTTTCAAATACCGGGCTATGCGCTTCAGAGCTTTCCAATCCTGAACAGTAGGATTGTTAGCATGTCTGCTAAGCAGGTTAGTGCTTACAGCAATGTCAGGTCTTGAACATCTAGCAATGAAATTCAACTTGCCTAGAATGCATCTGTACAGCGTTGTGTCAGAAAACGCTTCAGCAGTACTGTCTACCTGGTAACCTGTCACCATCGGTGTGTCTGCTGGGTTTGCATCAACCAAATTCAACCTGGTTAATACATCAGCAATTTTCTGTGTTTGGTGTACCAGAAAATTACCTGCTTGGTCCCTCTCCACCTGCAGAGAAAGATAGTTGGATACCTCACCAAGATCCTTCATGTCAAAGTGCTCCTTCAGCTGAGCTAGGGTGCTTTGGTAGAAAGCCTGATTCTTCCAAAACATCAGAAGATCATCAACAAAACATAAACAATACAGTTTGTTTTGCCCCTCCTCCTTGACAAACACACATGGATCAGCTTTGCCCTGGTGAAAACCTAGAGAAAGCAACGTTTCAGTGAGTTTTGTGTTCCAACACCTGGCACTCTGCTTGAGACCATACAAGGATTTCCGCAGTTTACAGACCATTCCCTTCTGTATCTGCATCCCGTCAGGTGGAAGCATGTACAGCTCCTCCCCCAAAATCCCGTACAAAAAAGCTGTATTTATGTCATGATGGGAAACATGCAGTTTCTCCTCCGCAGCGATCTTGAGCATCAGCCGAATGCTCTCATATTTGACCGTGGGTGAGTAGGTCTCGTGGTAATCCTGCCCTGGTACCTGTGAAAAACCTCTGGCAACCAATCTGGCTTTGTGTCTGACAACCTTGCCATTCTGGTCTGTCTTGGCCTTGAAGACCCATTTGCTGCCAACCAGTCTCATTCCTGGGACTACCGGTACCAGTTCCCAAGTCTGGTTCCTGTTTAAGGAATCAACTTCAGCCTTCATGGCATTAAGCCAAGGCTCAGCATCTTTAGAGGTTAACTCCTGGACCTCTTTGAAGCTTGAAGGTTCCCACACCTTCTCTGAGCTACTAAGAACAGCAATTGCTGTCTTAGCAAACTCATCAGCAAATCTCTTTGGAGGTTTGCCTTTGGTCGCCCTTTCAGACCTGCGAACTAGACGCAAGTCTTCTGGACTCATCTCCTCCTTCTTAGGAGAAAAGTGACCAATGGTGAACAGTGGTTCTTCCAGTTCATTGTCAGACGCATCAGATGGTCTGACTGAGGCCTTTGCGCTCTTGTAGTCTGCTGTGTCATCACTGTCACTGACAGCAGCAGCAGCGCCGCCCACTGAACTGGAATCCGAACTCTGATCATCATCATCATCATCATCATCATCATCATCATCATCCTCAGTTTCCTCAGCTTTCTCAGCATGATCTGCTTTCTTCACATCACCTTCATCCTCCTCTGGGTAACTCTGGAAAATTCCCACATTTTCCCCCCACTTAGGATTGTACTCAACACTCCTTGTGAACTTTATGGATTTAGAGTTAGTCATCCATACTCTGTATGCACCTTTTTCGTACCCCATGAACAAACCATGTGCCCCACGCTTCCCAAGCTTGTTGCTTTGTGGGGTGTGTACCCACATGTCAGAACCAAAGATTCTCATGTGTTTGACATTAGGCTGCTTACCAAACATTTTCTCATAGGGAGTGCAGCCAATAGATGATGACAGTCTGCGGTTAACAGTATAAACAAAATTCGAGAGAGCTTCCGCCCAAAACTTCTCAGGGAGGTTGGCATCATGCAACAAGGTTTTTATTCCTTGCAGCAACGTTTGATTTGCTCTCTCCGCAAGCCCATTCATCCATGGCGATCTAGGCGTTGACAAGTCATGCTGGATTCCCTTCTCAGTCAGGAAAGCTTCAAACTGCTGAGAAGTGAACTCCCCGCCTCGATCAGTAAACAGACAACCAATACGTTTACCGTGAGCATTCTCCAACCAAGCACAGAATGCCTTGAACTTAGGAAATGCTTGCGATTTCTGCTCGAGCATAAACACATGAATGTACCTGGAAAAAGAATCAATTAGAACCATGAAGTACCTTGCCCCTCCCAAAGAGGGCGCTAGAGGACCTACCAGGTCTGCGTGAACTAGCTGGTAGGGTTTGGAAGCCTGCCTGCTAGACTCCTTGCCTTTTGGAGCAACCTTCACCTTGTTCTCTGCACAAGATACACATTTCATGTGAAATTTACAAGGTTTGATGTCCAAACCTTCAACCAACCCAGGCATCTTGGCTAGCGCTTGCCAAGAGAGGTGACAAAATCTTCGATGTGCATCATGAATGCAACCTGCATGAAGAACCTTGTTAGTTTGTGCAACACAACAAGTATCAGCATTAGATATAACAGGAACATCATCATAAGTTAGACAGAACAAACCATCCAACAACTTTGCATGCAAAATGTCCTCTTTGCCTTTTCTGATGACACAGACAGTCCTCTTGAAGGTAATTTCAAAACCACGCCCATTGAGCTGTGGGACACTAAGCAAATTGTCCGCAGCTCCTGGAACAAAAAGTACATCTCTGATGGTAGTATGCAAACTTGCAAGTTTCACAGTCCCAACTCCTGCAGCTTGCAAAGTCCTTCCATCAGCCAGGTGGATCTCTCCATCTTGAGGTGTGAAGGAGATGAACAGATGGCGGTCTTTGGTGATATGTCGCGTGCATCCTGAATCCACAATAAACCTGCCTTTGGCTTTCGGTGAAGCAGTGCCAGCAAACAAACCCTTGTTTTCCACTGGCGTGGGCTTTTGCAGCTTGCCCCCCTGCTCCTGGCCATCAGACTTGCCTTTAGCCTTTGGTGAAGCTGTGCCAGCAAACAAAGCCTTGTTTTCCACTGGCGTGGGCTTTTGCAACTTGCCCCCCTGCTCCTGGCCATCAGACGTGCCTTTAGCCTTTGGTGGAGCTGTGCCAGCAAACATAGCCTTGTTTTCCACTGGCGTTCCACTCCCCTTCTGCTTCGGGCCATCTGGAAACATCTTGCTCTGTTTACGTCTGGTCTTCCGGCCTTTGCATAGGCTCTGACCTTGGTTCTCACGAGAAACAGAGCTCTCAGCTGCCGACTCCTTGGCTCCCCCTGGAGGCTGGAATGCTGCCTGGGATGACATCACAGTCAGCTCCCCCTGCAGCTTGCAACCGGTGCCCTCGGCATCTCTGCATTCACTCGCATTCTGGGAAACAGCCAGGACCTCCGATGCATTCAAACACTGGGCTGGGATTATTGGCTGGTGGGCCTTTTTCAAAGCATCCCACATGTCACGTGCCGTGAGATTTCCAGCAAGCGTCTTTATTTCCTCCAGAGAGACGGATAAGACAATAATATCCATGGCCTTCGAATCCTGGCCCTGCCATTTCTCTGTCCGAGGAACTGGAGTGGGCTCAAATACAGTATGCCAGACTCCAAACTGACGCAGCAAACTCTCACACCATCTTGCCCAGGTCTCATAATTGTCCCGATTTAATTTAGGACACTCAGCAGCTTCAGAGGCTTGGAAAAACTCCATTCCAGCTTTTAACGTCAGCCGTGAGTCTTCTTCACTTCAGAGACCCCTTATCTTGGCACCCATAAATCACGAAGCCTGCGTGGCTCGGCTCCCAGGCCAATTAGTCTTTGCCGGACATCAAAGAGGCTGCCGCGGCAACAGAAAAGCCTCTGCTTTCGCTTTTCCAACATACCTTAGCAGTCTGGCGCAGTCTTACTCTTCTGCAAGTGCCGTGAATCTGGGCCAAAAACCTGTTGTAGGGATACTGCCAGGGAGATAAGATCCATCTGAGCCCCAAGCTCGGATGCCGGACGATCCATCGACCTCCCGTAGTCAGGCAATATCAGCAATTCAGCGACACTAAGCCTCTGGCTTAGAGCACACTCTTTCAGCAGAATTCACACAACAGAAGTTGCACAGCATGAGAGCAGAACTGCATATTTACAGTTTATTAGGCATTGGTCAGAACAAAGAAATCATGACCGTCTCCTCCGACTGCTCAGGCAAGACAGGCAAAATC
>NW_028149435.1:0-81993 GCF_964270895.1 Podarcis filfolensis
TTTGGCAAAAAGACTGAAGAGAGTTTTGTTTTTTTTTTTTTTTTGTTTTTTTTAAATAATATTTATTGAAGTTTCCAAAATACAGAAAGAGAAGAAAAGAAATTATGAAGATACATTCAGAACCTTATTTTCAAACATCCACTTTCTGGGACTCCCCCCTTCCCCCACCCCTACCGTATTCCCCTTTCATATTGTTGTTTCCACAAGTTCTGTTTCTGATTTAAAGCACAATTTATATACCCCATTGTTCAAATTTAAATTTATACAAACCTTATGCAACACCCTTGATAAAAAAAAGCAAAAGATCTCTCCCCATAGCCCGCCCCCTTTTCTTTCCACAATGTCCCCCTTTTTTCCCATTAAAGTAAAAGCACACAGAATAAAAGTATAAAAAAAAATAAGAAATATATTAGAAAAAAGAAAACCAATTCAGAAAATAGTTGCAAGCCTTTGGATTCTAATTCTCCCTCCCCTTCCCCGGTTTAATTTCCCTTATCCTCCAATCTATGTTTCCAGCCTGGAAGTCTTAAGTCCATCAATCCCATTTTTCCCCCAACTCCTTGCAGAATTATTTCCCATTTTTAGGATTACTTTTTAAAAATTAATTCCTAAATCTTTAAAAATGTCAAATTATAAAATTCCCCCCATTGTTCTTTCAAGGTTATAGTCCAGCTTCCTCTTGTTCCGCTGCTAAAACTTTCTTATTCAGAAGTTTAGTAACTCTACATGGGTTGTTGTTATTCAGGAACAAAAACTTGCGTTCAGTCCCTTCCTTCTTCAGTAAAGTATTCTGTTGTCTCCTTTTAGTCTAAACACCCTGTAGACGAGATTCAGTTTCAGTTTTGCAGCTTTCCCAGGAGATAACCAGTTCTGTGAAATTCCGAAGTGTTGTATTTTTCCCGGCTTACGCCCATCTTTGTAATGTCCCGAAGCTCCTCTAGGGGGGTTGTTGTAACTTTGTTTCCAAAAATCCGATTGTTCTCCGTATTTTCGCCATTTTGTATTCAAGTCTTAACAAATTATATCAAGTTGTAACAAATTTGACCAGCAAGGTCCTTGTAATAAAATCCTCTTTAAAATTCCGACTTTGACAGCTACTTTGACAGCTGTCAAAATCACCGGCTCTTTTCACCAGGCTCACTCCTCAATCGCCCCGGTTCCCAGGGAGGGGGGTGCATTTTCCTTCTCCTTCAATTCTTCCTCCAGCACAATTCTTGTACTTTCCCATCATGGAATTCTTGATTTTAGCAAAGATACCGTTCTTTTTGGGCCTTGGCTTCCCAATCCTTGTTTTAAAATGTCTACAATAGGGAGGGGGACTGACTTCCTTTTTAGATCCCCCCCCGCTCGTCTCAAATCCAAAAAATTTTTCTTCTTTTAAACCCGATTTCCAATTTACTCACGGGTTGTTGTTAAAAGTCCAAATTCTCAATGGAAGAAGTCAGCGCTCTCCGCCGGATGGCATGCGGCTTCGCTCGGCAGGGGTGGCAGAGGACTCAAAGCACCACGCTTCTCCCCGGCACCCGATCCGTAGCCTTTAAAAAGGCTCCTTCACGAGTCGGGAGGGCGCTAGCGGTGCTAGCCGAGTCTCCAAGTCCACGGCCCCCGTGGCCGTGGTTTCTAAGGGTCCCCGCATCGCCGGTGCGGTAAAACCCAACCCCTGCCGAGCCGGCTCCCTCCGGAGCTCGGAGGGAGTCCGCCATTCGGCGATGGCGCCAACCCGGAAGTGAGACTGAAGAGAGTTTTGATGGAGGAGATTCACGGGGACCAAGCGGGCTTTCTCCCAAAAAGGCACTTGTCGAACAATGTAAGGAATATAATTGACATTTTGGAAAAGCTGGAAGTGAACATAAACACTAAAGCTGTTTTGATATTTGTGGATGCCGAGAAAGCCTTTGACAACATTTCTTGGAGTTTTATGTTGAAGAACCTCCGGGGGATGGGGGTAGGCCAAGGGTTTGAAAATGGTATAGGTGCAATATACTCTGAACAGAAAGCCAAACTAATTGTAAATAATGTGGTTACAGAAGAGTTCAAGATTGAAAAAGGGACACGTCAGGGGTGCCCTATCTCCCCATTACTTTTTATATCGGTCCTGGAGGTTTTGCTTAATATGATTAGGAGGGACCAGTTGGTTAAAGGGATTCAGGTCGGAGCTAAACAATATAAACTGAGAGCATTTGCAGATGACTTAGTACTTACATTGCAAGAGCCAGAAGCTAGCACGAAAAGAGTTTTGGAAATAATTCAAGAGTTTGGTCAAATGGCAGGATTTAAATTGAATAAGTCTAAGACAAAGGTTTTGGAGAAAAATTTGACACAGATAGAAAAGGAAAGGTTCCAGAATGAGACAGGGTTGACTGTGGTTAAAAAAGTGAAATATTTGGGTATAAATATGACAGCTAAAAATGTGAATTTGTTTAAAGATAATTATGAAAAAACTTGGAGAGAAGTGAAAAAAGATTTGGAGATTTGGTCCAACTTGAAGCTTTCCTTGTTAGGCCGTATTGCAGCTATAAAGATGAATGTATTGCCAAGAATGTTGTTTTTGTTCCAAGCATTGCAAATAATTGATAAAATGGATTGTTTCAAGAGGTGGCAAAAAGACATATCTAAATTTGTCTGGCAGGGCAAAAAGCCCAGAATTAAATTTAAGATACTAACGGATTCAAAGGAAAGAGGGGGGTTTGCCCTGCCAGACTTTAAACTTTACTATGAAGCGGCGGCTTTCTGCTGGCTGAAAGAATGGCTACTTCTTGAAAACACAGACATTTTGGATTTGGAAGGTTTTAATAACATTTTTGGGTGGCATGCATATTTGTGGTATGACAAGGTTAAAGCACACAAAAGTTTTAAAAATCATATTGTCAGAAAAGCACTACTAAATGTCTGGGACAGATATAAAGACTTGCTGGAAAATAAAACTCCAAGGTGGCTGTCGCCAATGGAAGCTAAGGCAGTTAAAAAGTTAAATATGGAGTCCAAGTGGCCAAGATACTGGGAAATTTTGGAAAAGGAAGGGGACAAATTGAGATTGCAGAGTTTTGAGAAATTAAAAGGGAAGGTGAGAGATTGGTTCCACTACCATCAAATTAATGAAGCGTTTAAACTGGACAGTAAAATTGGCTTCCAGGTGGAAAAATCAAAATTGGAGACAGAACTGTTAGAACCCAGTACTAAGAATTTGTCCAAAATGTACAATTTGCTGCTGAAATGGAATACACAAGATGAAACGGTTAAATCGGTCATGATTAAATGGGCTCAGGACATTGGTCATAATATTTTGTTTGCTGATTGGGAAAAGTTGTGGACCACCGGGATAAAATTTACGGCATGTAATGCCTTAAGAGAAAACATTATGAAAATGATATATAGGTGGTACATAACCCCAGTCAAGCTTGCAAAGATTTACCATGTGCCTGACAACAAATGTTGGAAATGTAAAGAAACTGAAGGTACATTTTTTCATCTTTGGTGGACCTGCCCGAAGATTAAGGCATTCTGGGAAATGATCTATAATGAACTTAAAAAGGTATTTAAATATACTTTCCCCAAGAAACCAGAGGCCTTTCTCTTGGGTATTGTCGGCCAAGGGGTGTTAAAGACGGATATAACTTTCTTTATGTATGCTACAACAGCAGCTAGAATACTCATTGCGAAGTACTGGAAGACGCAAGAACTACCCACACTGGAAGAATGGCAGATGAAGGTGATAGACTATATGGGCTTGGCAGAAATGACGAGCAGAATCCGAAACCAGGGAAGAGAAGCAGCGCAAGAAGAATGGAAAAAATTCAAGGACTATTTAAAGAAATATCATAAAGTTAATGAAAGTTAGAATGATGTTGGACTGGAAAGTAAATGGTTACTATTAGCAATGGTTAAGACAAGGAAAATAAGGAAGAATAGTCTAAATTTAAATTAAAATAAGGGAAGATTTGCTGAACAATCGATAAGAATTTGGAATACAGAAAGGGGAAGCATGAGGAAGTCGGGGAAGATAGGATATGAAATTAGGATATGAAATGATACATGTTTTTTGTTTTGTTTTTGTTTTTGTATGTTTATGTTTGTTGTATTGTGTTTATATGGAAAAATAAAAATATTAAAAAAAAAAAAAAGACTTCTGTTTCGAACGCCAAACCTATCAGGGGTGCATTTGCACCCATTTGGCACCATTTTTGAGTGAATTGCCGAAAGTCAGATTTTTGATGAAATTGTGACCCCGGGGCTTATGGATTTTTTCAAAAAAAAAAATTCTGCCGGTTAAGTTGTCGACGGCTGATTTCTTTTCCTGTGATAAAAAGCCTTCTGTTTCGACCGCCAAACCTTTCAGGGGAGCATTTGCAACTCTTTAGCTCCATTTTTGAGTGAATTGTCGAAAGTCAGATTTTTGATGAAATTGTGACCCCGGGGCTTACGGATTTTTTTTAAAAAAATTATGCCGGTTAAGTTGTCGAGGGCTGATTTCTTGTCCTGTGATAAAAAAAATTCTGTTTCGACCGCCAAACCCTTCAGGGGAGCATTTGCACCCGTTTGGCACCATTTTTGAGTGAATTGCCAAAAGTCAGATTTTTGATGAAATTGTGACCCCGGGGCTTAGGGATTTTTTTAAAAATAAAATTCTGCCGGTTAAGTGGTCGAGGGCTGATTTCTTGTCCTGTGATAAAAAGCCTTCTGTTTCGATCGCCAAACCTTTCAGGGGAGCATTTGCAACCGTTTGGCACCATTTTTGAGTGAATTGCCGAAAGTCCGATTTTTGATGAAATTGTGACCCCGGGGCTTAGGGATTTTTTCCAAAAAAAAATTTTCTACCGGTTAACTTGTTGAGGGCTGATTTCTTGTCCTGTGATTAAAAGCAATCTGTTTCGACATCCAAACGTTTCAGGGGAGCATTTGCACCCGTTTGGCACCATTTTTGAGTGAATTGCCGAAAGTCAGATTTTTGATGAAATTGTGACCCCGGGGCTTACGGATTTTTTCAAAAAAAAAAATCTGCCTGTTAAGTTGTCGATGGCTGATTTCTTGTCCTGTGATAAAAAAACTTCTGTTTCGACCGCCAAACCTTTCAGGGGAGCATTTGCACCCGTTTGGCACCATTTTTTAGTGAATTGCTGAACGTCAGATTTTTGATGAAATTGTCACCCCGGGGCTTACGGATTTTTTTTTTTTTTTAAAAATCTGCCGGTTAACTTGTCGATGGCTGATTTCTTGTCCTGTGATAAAAAAACTTCTGTTTCGACCGCCAAACCTTTCAGGGGAGCATTTGCACCCGTTTGGCACCATTTTTGAATGAATTGCCGAAAGTCAGATTTTTGATGAAATTGTGACCCCGGGACTTACGGATTTTTAAAAAAAAAAAAATTTCTACCGGTTAACTTGTCGAGGGCTGATTTCTTGTCCTGTGATAAAAAGCAATCTGTTTCGACATCCAAACGTTTCAGGGGAGCATTTGCACCCCTTTGGCACCATTTTTGAGTGAATTGCCGAAAGTCCGATTTTTGATGAAATTGTGACCCCGGGGCTTAGGGATTTTTTCAAATAAAAATTTCTGCCGGTTACTTTGTCGATGGCTGATTTCTTGTCCTGTGATAAAAAAACTTCTGTTTCGACCGCCAAACCTTTCAGGGGAGCATTTGCACCCGTTTGGCACCATTTTTGAGTGAATTGCCGAGAGTCAGATTTTTGATGAAATTGCGACCCCGGGGCTTAAGGATTTTTTCAAAAAAAAATTCTGCCTGTTAAGTTGTCGATGGCTGATTTCTTGTCCTGTGATAAAAAAGCTTTCTGTTTCGACCGCCAAACCTTTCAGGGGAGCATTTGCAACCATTTAGCTCCATTTTTGAGTGAATTGCCGAAAGTCAGATTTTTGATGAAATTGTGACCCCGGGGCTTACGGATTTTTTCAAAAAAAAAATTTCTACCGGTTAAGTTGTCAATGGCTGATTTCTTGTCCTGTGATAAAAAAACTTCTGTTTCAGCCGCCAAACCTTTCAGGGGAGCATTTGCAACTCTTTAGCTCCATTTTTGAGTGAATTGTCGAAAGTCAGATTTTTGATGAAATTGTGACCCCGGGGCTTATGGATTTTTTCAAAAAAAAAAATCTGCCGGTTAACTTGTCGATGGCCGATTTCTTGTCCTGTGATAAAAAAACTTCTGTTTCGACCGCCAAACCTTTCAGGGGATCATTTGCACCCGTTTGGCACCATTTTTGAGTGAATTCCCGAAAGTCCGATTTTTGATGAAATTGTGACCCCGGGGCTTACGGATTTTTTCAAAAAAAAAAATCTGCCTGTTAAGTTGTCGATGGCTGATTTCTTGTCCTGTGATAAAAAAACTTCTGTTTCGACCGCCAAACCTTTCAGGGGAGCATTTGCACTCGTTTGGCACCATTTTTTAGTGAATTGCTGAACGTCAGATTTTTGATGGAATTGTGACCCCGGGGCTTACGGATTTTTTTTTTTTAAAAAAAAATCTGCCGGTTAACTTGTCGATGGCTGATTTCTTGTCCTGTGATAAAAAAACTTCTGTTTCGACTGCCAAACCTTTCAGGGGAGCATTTGCACCCGTTTGGCACCATTTTTGAGTGAATTCCCGAAAGTCCGGTTTTTGATGAAATTGTGACCCCGGGGCTTATGGATTTTTTCAAAAAAAAAATTTCTACCGGTTAAGTTGTCGATGGCTGATTTCTTGTCCTGTGATAAAAAGACTTCTGTTTCGAACGCCAAACCTATCAGGGGTGCATTTGCACCCATTTGGCACCATTTTTGAGTGAATTGCCGAAAGTCAGATTTTTGATGAAATTGTGACCCCGGGGCTTATGGATTTTTTCAAAAAAAAAAATTCTGCCGGTTAAGTTGTCGACGGCTGATTTCTTTTCCTGTGATAAAAAGCCTTCTGTTTCGACCGCCAAACCTTTCAGGGGAGCATTTGCAACTCTTTAGCTCCATTTTTGAGTGAATTGCCAAAAGTCAGATTTTTGATGAAATTGTGACCCCGGGGCTTAGGGATTTTTTTAAAAATAAAATTCTGCCGGTTAAGTGGTCGAGGGCTGATTTCTTGTCCTGTGATAAAAAGCCTTCTGTTTCGATCGCCAAACCTTTCAGGGGAGCATTTGCAACCGTTTGGCACCATTTTTGAGTGAATTGCCGAAAGTCAGATTTTTGATGAAATTGTGACCCCGGGGCTTACGGATTTTTTTTTTAAAAAAAATTCTGCCGGTTAATTTGTCGAGGGCTGATTTCTTGTCCTGTGATAAAAAGCCTTCTGTTTTGACCGCCAAACATTTCAGGGGAGCATTTGCAACTGTTTAGCTCCATTTTTGAGTGAATTGTCGAAAGTCAGATTTTTGATGAAATTGTGACCCCGGCCCGGCTTACGGATTTTTTTTTTTTTTTAAATTATGCCTGTTAAGTTGTCGATGGCTGATTTCTTGTCCTATGATAAAAAAACTTCTGTTTCGACCGCCAAACCTTTCAGGGTTGCATTTGCACCCGTTTGGCACCATTTTTGAGTGAATTGCCGAAAGTCAGATTTTTGATGAAATTGTGACCCCAGGGCTTAGGGATTTTTTTTAAAATAAAATTCTGCCGGTTAAGTTGTTGAGGGCTGATTTCTTGTCCTGTGATAAAAAGCCTTCTGTTTCGACATCCAAACGTTTCAGGGGAGCCAGTGGCGTAGCGTGGGGGGTGCAGGGGGGGCGGGCCGCACCGGGCGCAACATCTGGGGTTAGGGCAAATCCATGGGTTAGGGGGCGCAAATCCACGGGTTAGGGGGCGCAAATCCACGGGTTAGGGGGCGCAAATTACTTGCCTTGCCCCGGGTGCTGACAACCCACGCTACGCCACTGAGGGGAGCATATGCAACCGTTTGGCAACATTTTTGAGTGAATTGCCGAAAGTCAGATTTTTGATGAAATTGTGACCCCGGGGCTTACGGATTTTTTTTAAAAAAAAATTCTGCCGGTTAATTTGTCGAGGGCTGATTTCTTGTCCTGTGATAAAAAGACTTCTGTTTCGACCGCCAAACCTTTCAGGGGAGCATTTGCAACCGTTTGGCACCATTTTTGAGTGAATTGCCGAAAGTCAGATTTTTGATGAACTTGTGACCCCGGGGCTTACGGATTTTTTCAAAAAAAAATAATTCTGCCGGTTAAGTTGTCGACGGCTGATTTCTTTTCCTGTGATAAAAAAGCTTTCTGTTTCGACCGCCAAACCTTTCAGGGAAGCATTTGCAACCGTTTGGCACCATTTTTGAGTGAATTGCCGAAAGTCAGATTTTTGATGAAATTGTGACCCCGGGGCTTACGGATTTTTTTAAAAATAAAATTCTGCCGGTTAAGTTGTCGAGGGCTGATTTCTTGTCCTGTGATAAAAAGCCTTCTGTTTCGACCGCCAAACCTTTCAGGGGAGCATTTTCAACCGTTTAGCTCCATGTGTGAGTGAATTGTCGAAAGTCAGATTTTTGATGAAATTGTGACCCCGGGCCTTACGGATTTTTTCAAAAAAATAATTCTGCCTGTTAAGTTGTTGATGGCTGATTTCTTGTCCTTTGATAAAAAAAATTCTGTTTCGACCGCCAAAACTTTCAGGGGAGCATTTGCATCCGTTTGGCTCCTTTTTTGAGTGAATTGCCGAAAGTCAGATTTTTGATGAAATTTTGACTTAGGGATTTTTTCAAAAAAAAAATGCTGCCGGTTAACTTGTCGATGGCTGATTTCTTGTCCTGTGATAAAAAAACTTCTGTTTCGACCGCCAAACCTTTCAGGGGAGCATTTGTACCCGTTTGGCACCATTTTTGAGTGAATTGTCGAAAGTCAGATTTTTGATGAAATTGTGACGCCGGGGCTTACGGATTTTTTCAAAAAAAAAATTCTGCCGGTTAAGTTGTCGAGGGCTGATGTCTTGTCCTGTGATAAAAAGCCTTCTGTTTCGACTGCCAAACCTTTCAGGGGAGCATTTGCAACCGTTTAGCTCCATTTTTGAGTGAATTGTCGAAAGTCAGATTTTTGATGAAATTCTGACCCCGGGGCTTACGGATTTCTTTAAAAAAAAAATTCTGCCTGTTAAGTTGTCGATGGCTGATTTCTTGTCCTGTGATAAAAAAACTTCTGTTTCGACCGCCAAACCTTTCATGGGAGCATTTGCACCCGTTTGGCTCCATTTTTGAGTGAGTTCCCGAAAGTCCGATTTTTGATGAAATTGTGACCGCCGGGGCTTACGGATTTTTTTAAAAAAAAAATTCTGCCGGTTAAGTTGTCGAGTGCTGATTTCTTGTCCTTTGATAAAAAGACTTCTGTTTCGACATCCAAACCTTTCAGGGGAGCATTTGCAACCGTTTGGCACCATTTTTGAGTGAATTGCCGAAAGTCCGGTTTTTGATGAAATTGTGACCCCGGGGCTTATGGATTTTTTCAAAAAAAAAATTTCTACCGGTTAAGTTGTCGATGGCTGATTTCTTGTCCTGTGATAAAAAGACTTCTGTTTCGAACGCCAAACCTATCAGGGGTGCATTTGCACCCATTTGGCACCATTTTTGAGTGAATTGTCGAAAGTCAGATTTTTGATGAAATTGTGACCCCGGGGCTTACGGATTTTTTTTAAAAAAATTATGCCGGTTAAGTTGTCGAGGGCTGATTTCTTGTCCTGTGATAAAAAAAATTCTGTTTCGACCGCCAAACCCTTCAGGGGAGCATTTGCACCCGTTTGGCACCATTTTTGAGTGAATTGCCAAAAGTCAGATTTTTGATGAAATTGTGACCCCGGGGCTTAGGGATTTTTTTAAAAATAAAATTCTGCCGGTTAAGTGGTCGAGGGCTGATTTCTTGTCCTGTGATAAAAAGCCTTCAGTTTCGATCGCCAAACCTTTCAGGGGAGCATTTGCAACCGTTTGGCAACATTTTTGAGTGAATTGCCGAAAGTCAGATTTTTGATGAAATTGTGACCCCGGGGCTTACGGATTTTTTTTTTAAAAAAAATTCTGCCGGTTAATTTGTCGAGGGCTGATTTCTTGTCCTGTGATAAAAAGCCTTCTGTTTTGACCGCCAAACCTTTCAGGGGAGCATTTGCAACCGTTTAGCTCCATTTTTGAGTGAATTGTCGAAAGTCAGATTTTTGATGAAATTGTGACCCCGGCCCGGCTTACGGATTTTTTTTTTTTTAAATTATGCCTGTTAAGTTGTCGATGGCTGATTTCTTGTCTTGTGATAAAAAAAATTCTGTTTCGACCGCCAAACCTTTCAGGGTTGCATTTGCACCCGTTTGGCACCATTTTTGAGTGAATTGCCGAAAGTCAGATTTATGATGAAATTGTGACCCCGGGGCTTAGGGATTTTTTTTTAAATAAAATTCTGCCGGTTAAGTTGTTGAGGGCTGATTTCTTGTCCTGTGATAAAAAGCCTTCTGTTTCGACATCCAAACGTTTCAGGGGAGCCAGTGGCGTAGCGTGGGGGGTGCCGGGGGGGGCGGGCCGCACCGGGCGCAACATCTGGGGTTAGGGCAAATCCATGGGTTAGGGGGCGCAAATCCACGGGTTAGGGGGCGCAAATCCACGGGTTAGGGGGCGCAAATTACTTGCCTTGCCCCGGGTGCTGACAACCCACGCTACGCCACTGAGGGGAGCATATGCAACCGTTTGGCAACATTTTTGAGTGAATTGCCGAAAGTCAGATTTTTGATGAAATTGTGACCCCGGGGCTTACGGATTTTTTTTAAAAAAAAAATTCTGCCGGTTAATTTGTCGAGGGCTGATTTCTTGTCCTGTGATAAAAAGACTTCTGTTTCGACCGCCAAACCTTTCAGGGGAGCATTTGCAACCGTTTGGCACCATTTTTGAGTGAATTGCTGAAAGTCAGATTTTTGATGAACTTGTGACCCCGGGGCTTACGGATTTTTTCAAAAAAATAATTCTGCCTGTTAAGTTGTTGATGGCTGATTTCTTGTCCTTTGATAAAAAAAATTCTGTTTCGACCGCCAAAACTTTCAGGGGAGCATTTGCATCCGTTTGGCTCCTTTTTTGAGTGAATTGCCGAAAGTCAGATTTTTGATGAAATTTTGACTTAGGGATTTTTTCAAAAAAAAAATTCTGCCGGTTAACTTGTCGATGGCTGATTTCATGTCCTGTAATAAAAAAACTTCTGTTTCGACCGCCAAACCTTTCAGGGGAGCATTTGCACCCGTTTGGCACCATTTTTGAGTGAATTGTCGAAAGTCAGATTTTTGATGAAATTGTGACCCCGGGGCTTAAGGATTTTTTCAAAAAAAAAATTTCTGCCGGTTAAGTTGTCGAGGGCTGATGTCTTGTCCTGTGATAAAAAGCCTTCTGTTTCGACCGCCAAACCTTTCAGGGGAGCATTTGCAACCGTTTAGCTCCATTTTTGAGTGAATTGTCGAAAGTCAGATTTTTGATGAAATTCTGACCCCGGGGCTTACGGATTTCTTTAAAAAAAAAATTCTGCCTGTTAAGTTGTCGATGGCTGATTTCTTGTCCTGTGATAAAAAAACTTCTGTTTCGACCGCCAAACCTTTCATGGGAGCATTTGCACCCGTTTGGCTCCATTTTTGAGTGAGTTCCCGAAAGTCCGATTTTTGATGAAATTGTGACCGCCGGGGCTTACGGATTTTTTCAAAAAAAAAATTCTGCCGGTTAAGTTGTCGAGTGCTGATTTCTTGTCCTTTGATAAAAAGACTTCTGTTTCGACATCCAAACCTTTCAGGGGAGCATTTGCAACCGTTTGGAACCATTTTTGAGTGAATTGCCGAAAGTCAGATTTTTGATGAAATTGTGACCCCGGGGCTTAGGGATTTTTTTAAAAATAAAATTCTGCCGGTTAAGTGGTCGAGGGCTGATTTCTTGTCCTGTGATAAAAAGCCTTCTGTTTCGATCGCCAAACCTTTCAGGGGAGCATTTGCAACCGTTTGGCACCATTTTTGAGTGAATTGCCGAAAGTCAGATTTTTGATGAAATTGTGACCCCGGGGCTTACGGATATTTTTTTTTTTAAAAAAATTCTGCCGGTTAACTGGTCGATGGCTGATTTCTTGTCCTGTGATAAAAAAAATTCTGTTTCGACCGCCAAACCTTTCAGGGAACATTTGCACCCGTTTGGCTAAATTTTTGAGTGAATTCCCGAAAGTCAGATTTTTGATGAAATTGTGACCCCGGGGCTTACGGATTTTTTTTTAAAAAAAAAATCTGCCGGTTAAGTTGTCGACGGCTGATTTATTTTCCTGTGATAAAAAAGCCTTCTGTTTCGACCGCCAAACATTTCAGGGGAGCGTTTGCAACCGTTTGGCACTATTTTTGAGTGAATTGTCGAAAGTCCGATTTTTGATGAAATTGTGACCCCGGGGCTTAGGGATTTTTTAAAAAATAAAATTCTGCCGGTTAAGTTGTCGAGGGCTGATTTCTTGTCCTGTGATAAAAAGCCTTCTGTTTCGACCGCCAAACGTTTCAGGGGAGCATTTGCAACCGTTTGGCAACATTTTTTAGTGAATTGCCGAAAGTCAGATTTTTGATGAAATTGTGACCCCGGGGCTTAGGGATTTTTTTAAAAATAAAATTCTGCCGGTTAAGTGGTCGAGGGCTGATTTCTTGTCCTGTGATAAAAATAAAACTTCTGTTTCGACCGCCAAACCTTTCAGGGGAGCATTTGCAACCGTTTAGCTCCATTTTTGAGTGAATTGTCGAAAGTCAGATTTTTGATGAAATTGTGACCCCGGCCCGGCTTACGGATTTTTTTTTTAAAAAAAATTATGCCTGTTAAGTTGTCGATGGCTGATTTCTTGTCCTATGATAAAAAAACTTCTGTTTCGACCGCCAAACCTTTCAGGGTTGCATTTGCACCCGTTTGGCACCATTTTTGAGTGAATTGCCGAAAGTCAGATTTTTGATGAAATTGTGACCCCAGGGCTTAGGGATTTTTTTTAAAATAAAATTCTGCCGGTTAAGTTGTTGAGGGCTGATTTCTTGTCCTTTGATAAAAAGCCTTCTGTTTCGACATCCAAACGTTTCAGGGGAGCATATGCAACCGTTTGGCAACATTTTTGAGTTAATTGCCGAAAGTCAGATTTTTGATGAAATTGTGACCCCGGGGCTTACGGATTTTTTTTTAAAAAAAAATTCTGCCGGTTAATTTGTCGAGGGCTGATTTCTTGTCCTGTGATAAAAAGACTTCTGTTTCGACCGCCAAACCTTTCAGGGGAGCATTTGCAACCGTTTGGCACCATTTTTGAGTGAATTGCCGAAAGTCAGATTTTTGATGAAATTGTGACCCCGGGGCTTATGGATTTTTTCAAAAAAAAATAATTCTGCCGGTTAAGTTGTCGACGGCTGATTTCTTTTCCTGTGATAAAAAAGCTTTCTGTTTCGACCGCCAAACCTTTCAGGGAAGCATTTGCAACCGTTTGGCACCATTTTTGAGTGAATTGCCGAAAGTCAGATTTTTGATGAAATTGTGACCCCGGGGCTTACGGATTTTTTTAAAAATAAAATTCTGCCGGTTAAGTTGTCGAGGGCTGATTTCTTGTCCTGTGATAAAAAGCCTTCTGTTTCGACCGCCAAACCTTTCAGGGGAGCATTTGCAACCGTTTAGCTCCATGTGTGAGTGAATTGTCGAAAGTCAGATTTTTGATGAAATTGTGACCCCGGGCCTTACGGATTTTTTCAAAAAAATAATTCTGCCTGTTAAGTTGTTGATGGCTGATTTCTTGTCCTTTGATAAAAAAAATTCTGTTTCGACCGCCAAAACTTTCAGGGGAGCATTTGCATCCGTTTGGCTCCTTTTTTGAGTGAATTGCCGAAAGTCAGATTTTTGATGAAATTTTGACTTAGGGATTTTTTCAAAAAAAAAATTCCGCCGGTTAACTTGTCGATGGCTGATTTCTTGTCCTGTAATAAAAAAACTTCTGTTTCAACCGCCAAACCTTTCAGGGGAGCATTTGCACCCGTTTGGCACCATTTTTGAGTGAATTGTCGAAAGTCAGATTTTTGATGAAATTGTGACCCCGGGGCTTAGGGATTTTTTAAAAAAAAAAATTTCTGCCGGTTAAGTTGTCGAGGGCTGATTTCTTGTCCTTTGATAAAAAGACTTCTGTTTCGACATCCAAACGTTTCAGGGGAGCATTTGCAACCGTTTGGCACCATTTTTGAGTGAATTGTCGAAAGTCAGATTTTTGATGAAATTGTGACCCCGGGGCTTAGGGATTTTTTTTTAAAAAAAAATTCTGCCGGTTAGGTTGTCGAGGGCTGATGTCTTGTCCTGTGATAAAAAGCCTTCTGTTTCGACCGCCAAACCTTTCAGGGGAGCATTTGCACCCGTTTAGCACCATTTTTGAGTGAATTGTCGAAAGTCAGATTTTTGATGAAATTGTGACCCCGGGGCTTACGGATTTTTTTAAAAATAAAATTCTGCCGGTTAAGTTGTCGAGGGCTGATGTCTTGTCCTGTGATAAAAAGCCTTCTGTTTCGACCGCCAAACCTTTCAGGGGAGCATTTGCAACCGTTTAGCTCCATTTTTGAGTGAATTGTCGAAAGTCAGATTTTTGATGAAATTGTGACCCCGGAGCTTAGGGATTTTTTTTAAAAAAAAAATTCTGCCGGTTAGGTTGTCGAGGGCTGATTTCTTGTCCCGTGATAAAAAGCCTTCTGTTTCGACCGCCAAACCTTTCAGGGTAGCATTTGCCCCCGTTTGGCGCCATTTTTGAGTGAATTCCCGAAAGTCCGATTTTTGATGAAATTGTGACCCCGGGGCTTACGGATTTTTTCAAAAAAAATATTTCTGCCCGTTAAGTTGTCGAGGGCTGATTTCTTGTCCTGTGATAAAAAGACTTCTGTTTCGACATCCAAACGTTTCAGGGGAGCATTTGCAACCGTTTGGCAACATTTTTGAGTGAATTGCCGAAAGTCAGATTTTTGATGAAATTGTGACCCCGGGGCTTAGGGATTTTTTTAAAAATAAAATTCTGCCTGTTAAGTTGTCGATGGCTGATTTCTTGTCCTTTAATAAAAAAAATTCTGTTTCGACCGCCAAGCCTTTCAGGGGAGCATTTGCACCCGTTTGGCACCATTTTTGAGTGAATTCCCGAAAGTCCGATTTTTGATGAAATTGTGACCCCGGGGCTTACGGATTTTTTCAAAAAAAAATTTCTGACCGTTAAGTTGTCGAGGGCTGATTTCTTGTCCTGTGATAAAAAGACTTCTGTTTCGACATCCAAACGTTTCAGGGGAGCATATGTAACCGTTTGGCAACATTTTTGAGTGAATTGCTGAAAGTCAGATTTTTGATGAAATTGTGACCCCGGGGCTTACGGATTTTTTTTTTTTAAAAAAATTCTGCCGGTTAATTGGTCGATGGCTGATTTCTTGTCCTGTGATAAAAAAAATTCTGTTTCGACCGCCAAACCTTTCAGGGGAGCATTTGCAGCCGTTTGGCGCCATTTTTGAGTGAATTCCCGAAAGTCAGATTTTTGATGAAATTGTGACCCCGGGGCTTACGGATTTTTTCCAAAAAAATATTCTGCCCGTTAAGTTGTCGAGGGCTGATTTCTTGTCCTGTGATAAAAAGACTTCTGTTTCGACATCCAAACGTTTCAGGGGAGCATTTGCAACCGTTTGGCAACATTTTTGAGTGAATTGCCGAAAGTCAGATTTTTGATGAAATTGTGTCCCCGGGGCTTAGGGATTTTTTTAAAAATAAAATTCTGCCTGTTAAGTTGTCGATGGCTGATTTCTTGTCCTTTAATAAAAAAAATTCTGTTTCGACCGCCAAGCCTTTCAGGGGAGCATTTGCACCCGTTTGGCAACATTTTTGAGTGAATTGCTGAAAGTCAGATTTTTGATGAAATTGTGACCCCGGGGCTTACGGATTTTTTTTTTTAAAAAAAATTCTGCCGGTTAATTGGTCGATGTCTGATTTCTTGTCCTGTGATAAAAAAAATTCTGTTTCGACCGCCAAACCTTTAAGGGGAGCATTTGCACCCGTTTGGCGCCATTTTTGAGTGAATTCCCGAAAGTCAGATTTTTGATGAAATTGTGACCCCGGGGCTTACGGATTTTTTCCAAAAAAATATTCTGCCCGTTAAGTTGTCGAGGGCTGATTTCTTGTCCTGTGATAAAAAGACTTCTGTTTCGACATCCAAACGTTTCAGGGGAGCATTTGCAACCGTTTGGCAACATTTTTGAGTGAATTGCCGAAAGTCAGATTTTTGATGAAATTGTGACCCCGGGGCTTAGGGATTTTTTTAAAAATAAAATTCTGCCTGTTAAGTTGTCGATGGCTGATTTCTTGTCCTTTAATAAAAAAAATTCTGTTTCGACCGCCAAACCTTTCAGGGGAGCATTTGCACCCGCTTGGCTAAATTTTTGAGTGAATTCCCGAAAGTCAGATTTTTGATGAAATTGTGACCCCGGGGCTTACGGATTTTTTTTTTAAAAAAAATTCTGCCGGTTAAGTTGTCGACGGCTGATTTATTTTCCTGTGATAAAAAAGCCTTCTGTTTCGACCGCCAAACCTTTCAGGGGAGCGTTTGCAACCGTTTGGCACCATTTTTGAGTGAATTGTCGAAAGTCAGATTTTTGATGAAATTGTGACCCCGGGGCTTAGGGATTTTTAAAAAAATAAAATTCTGCCGGTTAAGTTGTCGAGGGCTGATTTCTTGTCCTGTGATAAAAAGACTTCTGTTTCGACATCCAAACGTTTCAGGGGAGCATTTGCAACCGTTTGGCAACATTTTTGAGTGAATTGCCGAAAGTCAGATTTTTGATGAAATTGTGACCCCGGGGCTTACGGATTTTTTCAAAAAAAAAATCTGCCGGTTAAGTTGTCGATGGCTGATTTCTTGTCCTGTGATAAAAAAAATTCTGTTTCGACCGCCAAACCCTTCAGGGGAGCATTTTCACCCGTTTGACACAATTTTTGAGTGAATTGCCAAAAGTCATATTTTTGATGAAATTGTGACCCCGGGGCTTACGGATTTTTTCAAAAAAAAAATTTCTGCCGGTTAAGTTGTCGACGGCTGATTTATTTTCCTGTGATAAAAAAGCTTTCTGTTTCGACCGCCAAACCTTTCAGTGGAGCATTTGCAACCGTTTGGCACCATTTTTGAGTGAATTGCCGAAAGTCAGATTTTTGATGAAATTGTGACCCCGGCCCGGCTTACGGATTTTTTTTTTTAAAAAAATTATGCCTGTTAAGTTGTCGATGGCTGATTTCTTGTCCTATGATAAAAAAACTTCTGTTTTGACCGCCAAACCTTTCAGGGTTGCATTTGCACCCGTTTGGCACCATTTTTGAGTGAATTGCCGAAAGTCCGATTTTTGATGAAATTGGGACCCCGGGGCTTAGGGATTTTTTAAAAAATAAGATTCTGCCGGTTAAGTTGTCGAGGGCTGATTTCTTGTCCTGTGATAAAAAGCCTTCTGTTTCGACAGCCAAACCTTTCAGGGGAGCATTTGCACCCGTTTGGCTCCATTTTTGAGTGAATTCCTGAAAGTCCGATTTTTGATGAAATTGTGACCCCGGGGCTTAGGGATTTTTTCAAAAAAAAAATTTCTGCCGGTTAGGTTGTCGAGGGCTGATTTCTTGTCCTGTGATAAAAAGACTTCTGTTTCGACATCCAAACGTTTCAGGGGAGCCTTTGCAACCGTTTGGCACCATTTTTGAGTGAATTGTCGAAAATCAGATTTTTTATGAAATTGTGACCCCGGGGCTTAGGGATTTTTTAAAAAATAAAATTCTGCCGGTTAAGTTGTCGAGGGCTGATTTCTTGTCCTGTGATAAAAAGACTTCTGTTTCGACATCCAAACCTTTCAGGGGAGCATTTGCAACCGTTTGGCACCATTTTTGAGTGAATTGCCGAAAGTCAGATTTTTGATGAAATTGTGACCCCGGGGCTTAGGGATTTTTTTAAAAATAAAATTCTGCCTGTTAAGTTGTCGATGGCTGATTTCTTGTCCTTTAATAAAAAAAATTCTGTTTCGACCGCCAAACCTTTCAGGGGAGCATTTGCACCCGCTTGGCACCATTTTTGAGTGAATTCCCGAAAGTCAGATTTTTGATGAAATTGTGACCCCGGGGCTTACGGATTTTTTTTTTAAAAAAAATTCTGCCGGTTAAGTTGTCGACGGCTGATTTATTTTCCTGTGATAAAAAAGCCTTCTGTTTCGACCGCCAAACCTTTCAGGGGAGCGTTTGCAACCGTTTGGCACCATTTTTGAGTGAATTGTCGAAAGTCAGATTTTTGATGAAATTGTGACCCCGGGGCTTAGGGATTTTTAAAAAAATAAAATTCTGCCGGTTAAGTTGTCGAGGGCTGATTTCTTGTCCTGTGATAAAAAGCTTTCTGTTTCGACCGCCAAACCTTTCAGGGGAGCATTTGCAACCGTTTGGCAACATTTTTGAGTGAATTGCCGAAAGTCAGATTTTTGATGAAATTGTGACCCCGGGGCTTACGGATTTTTTCAAAAAAAAAATCTGCCGGTTAAGTTGTCGATGGCTGATTTCTTGTCCTGTGATAAAAAAAATTCTGTTTCGACCGCCAAACCCTTCAGGGGAGCATTTTCACCCGTTTGACACAATTTTTGAGTGAATTGCCAAAAGTCACATTTTTGATGAAATTGTGACCCCGGGGCTTACGGATTTTTTCAAAAAAAAAAATTCTGCCGGTTAAGTTGTCGACGGCTGATTTATTTTCCTGTGATAAAAAAGCTTTCTGTTTCGACCGCCAAACCTTTCAGTGGAGCATTTGCAACCGTTTGGCACCATTTTTGAGTGAATTGCCGAAAGTCAGATTTTTGATGAAATTGTGACCCCGGCCCGGCTTACGGATTTTTTTTTTAAAAAAAATTATGCCTGTTAAGTTGTCGATGGCTGATTTCTTGTCCTATGATAAAAAAACTTCTGTTTTGACCGCCAAACCTTTCAGGGTTGCATTTGCACCCGTTTGGCACCATTTTTGAGTGAATTGCCGAAAGTCCGATTTTTGATGAAATTGTGACCCCAGGGCTTAGGGATTTTTTAAAAAATAAGATTCTGCCGGTTAAGTTGTCGAGGGCTGATTTCTTGTCCTGTGATAAAAAGCCTTCTGTTTCGACAGCCAAACCTTTCAGGGGAGCATTTGCACCCGTTTGGCTCCATTTTTGAGTGAATTCCTGAAAGTCCGATTTTTGATGAAATTGTGACCCCGGGGCTTAGGGATTTTTTCAAAAAAAAAATTTCTGCCGGTTAGGTTGTCGAGGGCTGATTTCTTGTCCTGTGATAAAAAGACTTCTGTTTCGACATCCAAACGTTTCAGGGGAGCCTTTGCAACCGTTTGGCACCATTTTTGAGTGAATTGTCGAAAATCAGATTTTTTATGAAATTGTGACCCCGGGGCTTAGGGATTTTTTAAAAAATAAAATTCTGCCGGTTAAGTTGTCGAGGGCTGATTTCTTGTCCTGTGATAAAAAGACTTCTGTTTCGACATCCAAACCTTTCAGGGGAGCATTTGCAACCGTTTGGCACCATTTTTGAGTGAATTGCCGAAAGTCAGATATTTGATGAAATTGTGACCCCGGGGCTTAGAGATTTTTTTAAAAATAAAATTCTGCCGGTTACGTTGTCGAGGGCTGATTTCTTGTCCTGTGATAAAAAGCCTTCTGTTTCGATCGCCAAACCTTTCAGGGGAGCAATTGCAACCGTGTGGCACCATTTTTGAGTGAATTGCCGAAAGTCAGATTTTTGATGAAATTGTGACCCCGGGGCTTACGGATTTTTTTTTTTAAAAAATTATGCCTGTTAAGTTGTCGATGGCTGATTTCTTGTCCTATGATAAAAAAACTTCTGTTTCCACCGCCAAACCTTTCAGGGGTGCATTTGCACCCGTTTAGCTCCATTTTTGAGTGAATTGTCGAAAGTCAGATTTTTGATGAAATTGTGACCCCGGCCCGGCTTACGGATTTTTTTTTTTTAAAAAATTATGCCTGTTAAGTTGTCGATGGCTGATTTCTTGTCCTATGATAAAAAAACTTCTGTTTCGACCGCCAAACCTTTTAGGGTTGCATTTGCACCCGTTTGGAACCATTTTTGAGTGAATTGTCGAAAGTCAGATTTTTGATGAAATTGTGACCCCGGGGCTTACGGATTTTTTCAAAAAAAAAATTCTGCCTGTTAAGTTGTCAATGGCTGATTTCTTGTACTTTGATAAAAAAACTTCTGTTTTGACCGCCAAACCTTTCAGGGGAGCATTTGCACCCGTTTGGCTCCATTTTTGAGTGAATTCCTGAAAGTCCGATTTTTGATGAAATTGTGACCCCGGGCCTTAGGGATTTTTTTTTAAAAAAAATTTCTGCCGGTTAGGTTGTCGAGGGCTGATTTCTTGTCCCGTGATAAAAAGCCTTCTGTTTCGACCGCGAAACCTTTCAGGGGAGCATTTGCACCCGTTTGGCACCATTTTTGAGTGAATTCCCGAAAGTCCGATTTTTGATGAAATTGTGACCCCGGGGCTTACGGATTTTTTTTTAAAAAAAATTCTGCCGGTTAAGTTGTCGATGGCTGATTTCTTGTCCTGTGATAAAAAAAATTCTGTTTCGACATCCAAACCCTTCAAGGAAGCATTTGCACCCGTTTGACACAATTTTTGAGTGAATTGCCAAAAGTCACATTTTTGATGAAATTGTGACCCCGGGGCTTAGGGATTTTTTAAAAAATAAAATTCTGCCGGTTACGTTGTCGAGGGCTGATTTCTTGTCCTGTGATAAAAAGCCTTCTGTTTCGACCGCCAACCTTTCAGGGGAGCATTTGCACCCGTTTGGCAACATTTTTGAGTGAATTGCCGAAAGTCAGATTTTTGATGAAATTGTGACCCCGGGGCTTACGGATTTTTTCAAAAAAAAAATTCTGCCGGTTAAGTTGTCGATGGCTGATTTCTTGTCCTGTGATAAAAAAAATTCTGTTTCGACCGCCAAACCCTTCAGGGGAGCATTTTCACCCGTTTGACACAATTTTTGAGTGAATTGCCAAAAGTCACATTTTTGATGAAATTGTGACCCCGGGGCTTACGGATTTTTTCAAAAAAAAAAATTCTGCCGGTTAAGTTGTCGACGGCTGATTTATTTTCCTGTGATAAAAAAGCTTTCTGTTTCGACCGCCAAACCTTTCAGTGGATCATTTGCAACCGTTTGGCACCATTTTTGAGTTAATTGCCGAAAGTCAGATTTTTGATGAAATTGTGACCCCGGCCCGGCTTACGGATTTTTTTTTTAAAAAAAATTATGCCTGTTAAGTTGTCGATGGCTGATTTCTTGTCCTATGATAAAAAAACTTCTGTTTTGACCGCCAAACCTTTCAGGGTTGCATTTGCACCCGTTTGGCACCATTTTTGAGTGAATTGCCGAAAGTCAGATTTTTGATGAAATTGTGACCCCAGGGCTTAGGGATTTTTTAAAAAATAAGATTCTGCCGGTTAAGTTGTCGAGGGCTGATTTCTTGTCCTGTGATAAAAAGCCTTCTGTTTCGACAGCCAAACCTTTCAGGGGAGCATTTGCACCCGTTTGGCTCCATTTTTGAGTGAATTCCTGAAAGTCCGATTTTTGATGAAATTGTGACCCCGGGGCTTAGGGATTTTTTCAAAAAAAAAATTTCTGCCGGTTAGGTTGTCGAGGGCTGATTTCTTGTCCTGTGATAAAAAGACTTCTGTTTCGACATCCAAACGTTTCAGGGGAGCCTTTGCAACCGTTTGGCACCATTTTTGAGTGAATTGTCGAAAGTCAGATTTTTTATGAAATTGTGACCCCGGGGCTTAGGGATTTTTTAAAAAATAAAATTCTGCCGGTTAAGTTGTCGAGGGCTGATTTCTTGTCCTGTGATAAAAAGACTTCTGTTTCGACATCCAAACCTTTCAGGGGAGCATTTGCAACCGTTTGGCACCATTTTTGAATGAATTGCCGAAAGTGAGATTTTTGATGAAATTGTGACCCCGGGGCTTAGAGATTTTTTTAAAAATAAAATTCTGCCGGTTACGTTGTCGAGGGCTGATTTCTTGTCCTGTGATAAAAAGCCTTCTGTTTCGATCGCCAAACCTTTCAGGGGAGCAATTGCAACCGTGTGGCACCATTTTTGAGTGAATTGCCGAAAGTCAGATTTTTGATGAAATTGTGACCCCGGGGCTTACGGATTTTTTTTAAAAAAAAATTATGCCTGTTAAGTTGTCGATGGCTGATTTCTTGTCCTATGATAAAAAAACTTCTGTTTCGACCGCCAACCTTTCAGGGGAGCTTTTGCAACCGTTTGGCACCATTTTTGAGTGAATTGCCGAAAGTCAGATTTTTGATAAAATTTTGACCCCAGGGCTTAGGGATTTTTTTAAAAATAAAATTCTGCCGGTTAAGTTGTCGAGGGCTGATTTCTTGTCCTGTGATAAAAAGCCTTCTGTTTCGACAGCCAAACCTTTCAGGGGAGCATTTGCAACCGTTTAGCTCCATTTTTGAGTGAATTCCCGAAAGTCCGATTTTTGATGAAATTGTGACCCCGGGGCTTAGGGATTTTTTCAAAAAAAAAAATTCTGCCGGTTAGCTTGTCGAGGGCTGATTTCTTGTCCCGTGATAAAAAGCCTTCTGTTTCGACCGCCAAACCTTTCAGGGGAGCATTTGCACCCGTTTGGCACCATTTTTGAGTGAATTCCCGAAAGTCCGATTTTTGATGAAATTGTGACCCCGGGGCTTACGGATTTTTTCAAAAAAAAAATTTCTGCCCGTTAAGTTGTCGAGGGCTGATTTCTTGTCCTGTGATAAAAAGACTTCTGTTTCGACATCCAAACGTTTCATGGGAGCATTTGCAACCGTTTGGCAACATTTTTGAGTGAATTGTCGAAAGTCCGATTTTTGATGAAATTGTGACCCCGGGGCTTACGGATTTTTTTTTTAAAGAAAATTCTGCCGGTTAACTTGTCGATGGCTGATTTCTTGTCCTGTGATAAAAAAAATTCTGTTTCGACCGCCAAACCTTTCAGGGGAGCATTTGCACCCGTTTGGCACCATTTTTGAGTGAATTGCCGAAAGTCAGATTTTTGATGAAATTGTGACACCGGGGCTTACGGATTTTTTCAAAAAAAAAAATTCTGACGGATAAGTTGTCGACGGCTGATTTCTTTTCCTGTGATAAAAAAGCCTTCTGTTTCGACCGCCAAACCTTTCAGGGGAGCATTTGCAACCGTTTAGCTCCATTTTTGAGTGAATTGTCGAAAGTCAGATTTTTGATGAAATTGTGACCCCGGGGCTTAGGGAATTTTTAAAAAATAAAATTCTGCCGGTTAACTTGTCGATGGCTGATTTCTTGTCCTGTGATAAAAAAAATTCTGTTTCGACCGCCAAACCCTTCAGGGGAGCATTTGCACCCGTTTGGCACCATTTTTGAGTGAATTGCCAAAAGTTAGATTTTTGATGAAATTGTGACCCCGGGGCTTACGGATTTTTTTTTTAAAAAAAATTCTGCTGAATAAGTTGTCGACGGCTGATTTATTTTCCTGTGATAAAAAAGCTTTCTGTTTCGACCGCTAAACCTTTCAGGGGAGCATTTGCAGCCGTTTGGCACCATTTTTTAGTGAATTGCCGAAAATCCGATTTTTGATGAAATTGTGACCCCGGGGCTTATGGATTTTTTCAAAAAAAAAATTCTGCCTGTTAAGTTGTCGATGGCTGATTTCTTGTCCTTTGATAAAAAAAAATTCTGTTTCGACCGCCAAACCTTTCAGGGGAGCATTTGCACCCGTTTGGCTCCATTTTTGAGTGAATTCCCGAAAGTCCGATTTTTGATGAAATTGTGACCCCGGGGCTTAGGGATTTTTTCAAAAAAAAAAAATTCTGCCGGTTAGGTTGTCGAGGGCTGATTTCTTGTCCCGTGATAAAAAGCCTTCTGTTTCGACCGCCAAACCTTTCACGGGAGCATTTGCACCCGTTTGGCACCATTTTTGAGTGAATTCCCGAAAGTCCGATTTTTGATGAAATTGTGACCCCGGGGCTTACGGATTTTTTTTAAAAAAAAATTTCTGCCCGTTAAGTTGTCGAGGGCTGATTTCTTGTCCTGTGATAAAAAAAATTCTGTTTCGACCGCCAAACCTTTCAGGGGAGCATTTGCACCCGTTTGGCACCATTTTTGAGTGAATTGCCGAAAGTCAGATTTTTGATGAAATTGTGACCCCGGGGCTTAGGGATTTTTTAAAAAATAAAATTCTGCCGGTTAAGTTGTCGAGGGCTGATTTCTTGTCCTGTGATAAAAAGCCTTCTGTTTCGACCGCCAAACCTTTCAGGGGAGCATTTGCAACCGTTTAGCTCCATTTTTGAGTGAATTGTCGAAAGTCAGATTTTTGATGAAATTGTGACCCCGGGGCTTACGGATTTTTTCAAAAAAAAAAATTCTGCCGGTTAAGTTGTCGAAGGCTGATTTCTTGTCGTGTAATAAAAAAAATTCTGTTTCGACCGCCAACCTTTCAGGGGAGCATTTGCACCCGTTTGACACAATTTTTGAGTGAATTGCCGAAAGTCAGATTTTTGATAAAATTTTGACCCCAGGGCTTAGGGATTTTTTTAAAAATAAAATTCTGCCGGTTAAGTTGTCTAGAGCTGATTTCTTGTCCTGTGATAAAAAGCCTTCTGTTTCGACAGCCAAACCTTTCAGGGGAGCATTTGCAACCGTTTAGCTCCATTTTTGAGTGAATTCCCGAAAGTCCGATTTTTGATGAAATTGTGACCCCGGGGCTTAGGGATTTTTTCAAAAAAAAAAATTCTGCCGGTTAGGTTGTCGAGGGCTGATTTCTTGTCCCGTGATAAAAAGCCTTCTGTTTCGACCGCCAAACCTTTCAGGGGAGCATTTGCACCCGTTTGGCACCATTTTTGAGTGAATTCCCGAAAGTCAGATTTTTGATGAAATTGTGACCCTGGGGCTTACGGATTTTTTCAAAAATAAAATTCTGCCGGTTAAGTTGTCGAGGGCTGATTTCTTGTCCTGTGATAAAAAAGCTTTCTGTTTCGACCGCCAAACCTTTCAGGGGAGCATTTGCAACCGTTTGGCACCATTTTTTAGTGAATTGCCGAAAATCCGATTTTTGATGAAATTGTGACCCCGGGGCTTACGGATTTTTTCCAAAAAAAATTTCTGCCTGTTAAGTTGTCGATGGCTGATTTCTTGTACTTTGATAAAAAAACTTCTGTTTTGACCGCCAAACCTTTCAGGGGAGCATTTGCACCCGTTTGGCTCCATTTTTGAGTGAATTCCTGAAAGTCCGATTTTTGATGAAATTGTGACCCCGGCTTACGGATTTTTTCAAAAAAAAATAATTCTGCCGGTTAAGTTGTCGACGGCTGATTTCTTTTCCTGTGATAAAAAAGCTTTCTGTTTCGACCGCCAAACCTTTCAGGGGAGCATTTGCAACCGTTTGGCACCATTTTTGAGTGAATTGCCGAAAGTCAGATTTTTGATGAAATTGGGACCCCGGGGCTTACGGATTTTTTCAAAAAAAAAATTCTGCCGGTTAAGTTGTCGAGGGCTTATTTCTTGTCCTGTGATAAAAAGCCTTCTGTTTCGACCGCCAAACCTTTCAGGGGAGCATTTGCAACCGTTTAACTCCATTTTTGAGTGAATTGTCGAAAGTCAGATTTTTGATGAAATTGTGACCCCGGGGCTTACGGATTTTTTTTTTAAAAAAAATTCTGCTGAATAAGTTGTCGACGGCTGATTTCTTTTCCTGTGATAAAAAGACATCTGTTTCGACATCCAAACGTTTCAGGGGAGCATTGGCAACCGTAGGCAACATTTTTGAGTGAATTGCTGAAAGTCAGATTTTTGATGAAATTGTGACCCCGGGGCTTAGGGATTTTTTTTTAAAAAAAATTCTGCCGGTTAACTTGTCGATGGCTGATTTCTTTTCCTGTGATAAAAAAGCTTTCTGTTTCGACCGCCAAACCTTTCAGGGGAGCATTTGCACCCGTTTGGCACCATTTTTGAGTGAATTGCCGAAAGTCAGATTTTTGATGAAATTGTGACCCCGGGGCTTAGGGATTTTTTTTTAAAAAAAATTCTGCCGGTTAACTTGTCGATGGCTGATTTCTTTTCCTGTGATAAAAAAGCTTTCTGTTTCGACCGCCAAACCTTTCAGGGGAGCATTTGCACCCGTTTCGCACCATTTTTGAGTGAATTGCCGAAAGTCAGATTTTTGATGAAATTGTGACCCCGGGGCTTAGGGATTTTTTCAAAAAAAAATATTCTGCCGGTTAGGTTGTCGAGGGCTGATTTCTTGTCCCGTGATAAAAAGCCTTCTGTTTCGACCGCCAAACCTTTCAGGGGAGCATTTGCACCCGTTTGGCACCATTTTTGAGTGAATTCCCGAAAGTCCGATTTTTGATGAAATTGTGACCCCGGGGCTTACGGATTTTTTTTTAAAAAAAATTTCTGCCCGTTAAGTTGTCGAGGGCTGATTTCTTGTCCTGTGATAAAAAAAATTCTGTTTCGACCGCCAAACCTTTCAGGGGAGCATTTGCACCCGTTTGGCACCATTTTTGAGTGAATTCCCGAAAGTCCGATTTTTGATGAAATTGTGACCCCGGGGCTTACGGATTTTTTTTTAAAAAAAATTTCTGCCCGTTAAGTTGTCGATGGCTGATTTCTTGTCCTGTGATAAAAAAAATTCTGTTTCAACCGCCAAACCCTTCAGGGGAACATTTGCAACCGTTTGGCACCATTTTTGAGTAAATTGCCGAAAGTCAAATTTTTGATGAAATTGTGACCCCGGGGCTTACGGATTTTTTCAAAAAAAAAATTCTGCCGGTTAAGTTGTCGAGGGCTGATTTCTTGTCCTGTGATAAAAAGCCTTCTGTTTCGACCGCCAAACCTTTCAGGGGAGCATTTGCAACCGTTTAGGTCCATTTTTGAGTGAATTGTCGAAAGTCAGATTTTTGATGAAATTGTGACCCCGGGGCTTACGGATTTTTTCAAAAAAAAAATTTCTGCCGGTTAAGTTGTCGACGGCTGATTCATTTTCCTGTGATAAAAAAGCTTTCTGTTTCGACCGCCAAACATTTCAGGGGAGCATTTGCAACCGTTTAGCACCATTTTTTAGTGAATTGCCGAAAATCCGATTTTTGATGAAATTGTGACCCCGGGGCTTACGGATTTTTTCCAAAAAAAATTTCTGCCTGTTAAGTTGTCGATGGCTGATTTCTTGTACTTTGATAAAAAAACTTCTGTTTTGACCGCCAAACCTTTCAGGGGAGCATTTGCACCCGTTTGGCTCCATTTTTGAGTGAATTCCTGAAAGTCCGATTTTTGATGAAATTGTGACCCCGGGGCTTACGGATTTTTTCAAAAAAAATAATTCTGCCTGTTAAGTTGTCGATGGCTGATTTCTTGTCCTGTGATAAAAAGCCTTCTGTTTCGACAGCCAAACCTTTCAGGGGAGCATTTGCAACCGTTTAGCTCCATTTTTGAGTGAATTCCCGAAAGTCCGATTTTTGATGAAATTGTGACCCCGGTTCTTAGGGATTTTTTCAAAAAAAAAAATTCTGCCGGTTAGGTTGTCGAGGGCTGATTTCTTGTCCCATGATAAAAAGCCTTCTGTTTCGACCGCCAAACCTTTCAGGGGAGCATTTGCACCCGTTTGGCACCATTTTTGAGTGAATTCCCGAAAGTCAGATTTTTGATGAAATTGTGACCCCGGGAGTTACGTATTTTTTCAAAAAAAAAAATTCTGCCGCTTAAGTTGTTGAGGGCTGATTTCTTGTCCTGTGATAAAAAGCCTTCTGTTTCGACCGCCAAACCTTTCAGGGGAGCATTTGCACCCGTTTGGCACCATTTTTGAGTGAATTCCCGAAAGTCCGATTTTTGATGAAATTGTGACCCCGGGGCTTACGGATTTTTTCAAAAAAAAAATTTCTACCGGTTAAGTTGTCGAGGGCTGATTTCTTGTCCTGTGATAAAAAGCCTTCTGCTTCGACCGCCAAACCTTTCAGGGGAGCATTTGCACCCGTTTGGCACCATTTTTGAGTGAATTCCCGAAAGTCCAATTTTTGATGAAATTGTGACCCCGGGGCTTACGGATTTTTTCAAAAAAAAAATTTCTACCGGTTAAGTTGTCGATGGCTGATTTCTTGTCCTGTGATAAAAAAACTTCTGTTTCGACCGCCAAATCTTTCAGGGGAGCATTTGCACCCGTTTGGCACCATTTTTGAGTGAATTGCCGAAAGTCAGATTTTTGATGAAATTGTGACCCCGGGGCTTACCGATTTTTTTTTTTAAAAAAAAATCTGCCGGATAAGTTGGCGATGGCTGATTTCTTGTCCTGTGATAAAAAAACTTTTGTTTTGACCGCCAAACATTTCAGGGGAGCATTTGCACCCGTTTGGCACCATTTTTGAGTGAATTGACGAAAGTCAGATTTTTGATGAAATTGTGACCCCGGGGCTTAGGGATTTTTTAAAAAATAAAATTCTGCCGGTTAAGTTGTCGAGGGCTGATTTCTTGTCCTGTGATAAAAAGCTTTCTGTTTCGACCGCCAAACCCTTCAGGGGAGCATTTGCACCCGTTTGGCTCCATTTTTGAGTGAATTCCTGAAAGTCCGATTTTTGATGAAATTGTTTTTTTTTTTTTTTATAATATATTTATTAAAGTTTTCAAATAAAGCATATATTAGATAAGCACTTATCATTGTCCATTTAACATCTCTCAATTGTTACATGGGACTCCCCCACACCTCCCGCATACACTTACATCATTATTAAATTAGTTTCAAACAAATTATCATTTAATTCATCTTAATTAATAATCTTAATTTGGTTTGACATATAATTCAACCTTAAATCTAATTTAATGGTAGACAATTGTCTGCACTGGCATCCAATTCAGCACTCAGCCAAATTACAATATTTTTGTAAATAAATCTTAAATTTCCTCCAGTCTTCTTCCATCCTTTCTTCTCCCTGGTCTCGAATTCTGCCGGTCATCTCGGCTAGTTGCATATAGTCCATCAGTTGCATCTGCCATTCTTCCACAGTGGGTAGCTCCTGAGTTTTCCAATTCTTGGCAATTAATATTCTTGCTGCTGTTGTTGCGTACAAAAAGAATGTTCTGTCCTCTTTTAACACACTCTGGCCGACAATACCCAGGAGAAAGGCCTCTGATTTCTTAGTGAAGGTGTATTTAAACACCTTTTTTAATTCATTATATATCTTCTCCCAAAAGGCCTTCACTCTAGGGCAGGTCCACCAGAGGTGAAAAAATGTTCCTTCATTTTCCTTACATTTCCAACATTTGCTATCAGACGAATGGTATATTTTAGCCAGTTTAACAGGGGTCATGTACCATCTATACATCATTTTCATCACATTTTCCTTCAACGCATTACATGCAGTGAAGTTCAGCCCAGAGGTCCACAACCTTTCCCAATCTTCAAACATAATATTATACCCAATATCCTGCGCCCATTTTATCATTGTTGATTTTACCATTTCGTCATGTGTGTTCCATTTCAGCAGCAAGTTATACATTCTTGAAAGTACCTTAGTCTTAGGTTCTAACAGTTCAGTTTCTAACTTTGACTTTTCCACTTGGAATCCTAACTTTTTGTCATTTTTAAACACTTCTTTAATCTGAGCATAGTGTAACCAGTCTCGCACTTTGTCTCTCATCTTTTCTAAACTCTGCAATTTCCAGTTGTCACCATCCTTTTCTATTATCTCCCAATATTTTGGCCAGTTGGCCTCCATATTGGCTCTTTTCCGAGCCTTAGCCTCCAGGGGTGACAGCCACCTCGGAGTTTTATTCTCCAGTAAGTCTTTATATTTTGTCCAGACATTAAAGACTGATTTTCTGACAATATGGTTCTTGAAGGCCTTATTTATCTTAGCTTTATCATACCATAAATATGCATGCCATCCAAACGCATTATTAAAACCTTCCAAATCCAAGACATCCGTATCTTCAAGAAGTAACCAATCTTTTAACCAGCAGAAAGCTGCAGCTTCATAATACAACTTTAAATCTGGCAGGGCAAAGCCCCCTCTTTCTTTCGCATCTGTTAATATTTTAAATTTGATTCTGGGCTTTTTGCCCTGCCAGACAAATTTAGAAATATCTTTCTGCCACTTCCGGAAGCACTCTGTCTTGTCTACAATCTGCAGTGTCTGAAACAAAAATAACATTTTTGGCAATACATTCATCTTGATGGCAGCTATTCGGCCTAACAAAGAAAGTTTTAGTCTTGACCAACTATCCAAGTCTCTCTTAATCTCTGACCAACATTTTTCATAATTATCTTTAAATAAACTCAGATTTTTTGCTGTTATGTTTACCCCTAGGTATTTAACTTTTTTAACCACATTTAGTTCTGTCTCTTTCTGAAGCTGTTCCAACTCAATATCTGTCACGTTTTTCCCCAAAACTTTAGTTTTTTGCTTATTTAACTTAAATCCTGCCACTCGACCAAAGTTTTGAATCAGTTGTAGTACTCTTTTCAAACTAGACTCCGGCTCCTGTAATGTCAGAACTAGGTCATCTGCAAAAGCTTTAAGTTTATATTGTTTCGCTCCGACCTGAATCCCTTCCACCAACCGGTCCCCCCTAATCATATTCAGGAGCACTTCCAGGACCGAAATAAACAGTAATGGGGAAATCGGGCAGCCTTGTCGTGTACCTTTTTCAATTTTAAACTCTTCTGTAACCACATTGTTAACTATCAGTTTAGCCTTTTGTTCTGAATATATTGCCTCAATCCCGTTCTCAAACCCCCGTCCCACTCCCATTTCTTTTAAATTCCCCTTCATAAATTTCCAAGAAATGTTGTCAAAGGCTTTCTCCGCGTCTATAAAAATTAAAACTGCTTTAGTGTTTATGTTTGTTTGTAAAAGTTCCAATATGTCTATGATGTTCCTTGTGTTAGTAAACATATGTCTGCCCGGGAGAAAGCCTGCCTGGTCTTTATGGATTATCTCACTTAAAACTTTCTTAAATCTTCGTGCCAAAACATCTGCAAATATTTTGTAATCCACATTTAAAAGGGAGATGGGACGGTAATTCTTGAGTTGTGTCTTTTCAGTTTCTGACTTTGGAATCAATGTGATAAATGCTTCTTTCCACGATTCAGGCGCCTTCTTCCCCTCCATTATTTCATTACTGACCTCCAACAAAGGTTGTATCAAATAATCCTTCAATGTCTTGTAGTAGTTAGAGGTCAGTCCATCTGGCCCTGGTGATTTGCCCTGTTTCAGACTCAGGATGGCCTGTTCAATCTCTTGTCGTGTTATTTTGCCATTTAAAATTGTTCTATTTTCTTCTGACAGCTTTGCTAATCCATTTCTCTCCAAAAATTGTGTAATCTCTATTTCATCTTGTGGCCCTTGAGTATATAACTTTTTAAAATACCTCTGGAAGCACTTTCTAATCTCTCCCGGGTTCTGAATGTTCCTTCCTTCAACCTCTAAGTTTGTTACTGTATTTAATCTTTGTCTCCTTTTCAACTGCCAAGCTAGCAGTTTCCCACATTTATTTGCCGATTCAAAAGTTTTTTGTTTCATTGTTTTAATCTTCCATTCTATTTCCTGATTTATCAGCTTGGAATATTGCGCCTGATAAAGTTTAATTTCTCTCAGAATCGGTTGGGACTTCGGGTTAGATCTTAACTTCTTCTCCAACTCTTTGATACTTTCCAGAATTTTATCTTTCTTTTCATTTTGCAGTCTTTTCTTTAAGGAATTCTGTTGAATCAAGAACCCTCTCATCACAGCTTTACTTGCATCCCAGATAGTTCTTTTTTCCACCGTAGTGTTCAAATTAATCTCAAAATAGTCCTTTAAGGTTTTTTGGGCCTTCTTTACAATTCTTTGATCTCTAAACAGGCCATCATTCATCTTCCATCTAAAGGAGCCGATTGGGATCAATGTCATATCCATTCTCAAGGCGTTATGGTCGGAGCATGTTTTGGGGCAGATTTCCACCTTCCTCACCTTAGGTGCCAGACTTCTAGTTATCCATATTTGGTCGATTCGTGTCCAAGTCAGTTGAGCTTCAGAAAAGAATGTTCCTTCTCTTCCCAGGGGGTTTCTAACTCTCCAGATGTCAACCCAGTCCATATTGTCAGTCATTTCAAAAAAGGTCTTAGGTAGTCTTCCCTCTTTAGTAATGTTCTGGTTCTGTGACTTATCCATATTTGTTGATACGACCCCGTTCATATCCCCCATCATGATGACGTTGTTGTAATCCAGATAATCCAGCATGATCTCGTGCAACTTCTTATAAAAATCCGATTTTCCTTCATTTGGAGCATAAATTCCTAATATCAAAATTTTTTCTCCTTGATACTGTACTTCTATTGCGAGGATTCTTCCACTTTCATCTTTAAAGAGAAATTTTGGTGAAAGGCTCTCTTTTGCATAGATCACTACACCTCTCTTTTTAACTGTATCCGATGATATAAATTCTTGACCAAGCCTTTTATTTATTAACACCTTTCTATGGAGCCTAATCACATGTGTTTCTTGTAAGCATATAATGTCCAATTGTTCCTTTTTTAGAATATGAAAAATTTTAGACCTTTTTTCGGGACTGTTACAGCCATTTATGTTCCAACTCAAAAGCTGCAGAGACATCCTGGATAGATCTGGTTATTCTTTCTGGGGTGGTACCTTGTTCTCCGGTCCTTGAGGATCCGAGGGGGCGGGCTCCCCTGGAAGTTCTGGCACTGGCAATCCAAGTCCTTTGTGGAGGTCTTCTCCGTGTGCTCCCAAAAACTTGTCTCTATCTTCCACTGTTTTGATTTTGATCTTTCTCCCTCTGTAGGTAAAGGATAATCCTTGTGGAAACTCCCACCTGAAGATAATTGCGTTGCTTCTCAACAGTCTTGCCAATTCCGTGTAGTTAGATCTAAGGTCCAGCAACTGCTTAGGAATGTCCTTGTAGATTTCAATTCTCTTGCCCAAAATGTCTAGTGACTTTTCGTAGTGCAGGCCCAAAATCTTGTCCCTTTCCTCCTTTGATCTCAGTGTTATCAAACAATCTCTGGGCTTCTCTGTCCTTCTGACTCTGCCAAGCCTGAAAGCAGATACAATTTTAAAGTCTTTTTCCTCTAACTTCCAAAACTTGGCAAATTCCTTAGTTAGAAATTCAATAAAATTATCTTCTTCCACCTCTGGTATTGACCGTATCCTCAAGTTGGTCTCCCTGTTTCGCAGTTCTGTCATCAAAAAGTAAATCTGATGTTCTCCAACTTGTTTGCTGAGTGGTCTTACTTCTTTCTCAAGTTCTTCCAATCTTTGACTAGTATCTTCAGCCAGTTTACGATTTTCACCTACAGCCTCCTTTAATTCTCCAATAGACTGGGCATTCTGTGCAACTTGTCCAGTCAGCTTATTCAAGCTTTCTGTGTTCTGTTCAATTTTAGCTGTATGCAAATCAGCCTTCTTGTCCAGAGCCTCCAGTTTCTCCAAAATTTTCTCCAAGACAGAGCTACTTGTCCCTGAAGCCATATCTCCCAGGTGCAGCTCCTCTGTCTCACCCTCCCCTGCCTGTATTAGGGAGGCCGCCTCTATGTCTGGAGGCAAAGTGGAAGGCAAGGCCGGCACAGAAGATCTACGCTGTGAGGCTGCAGATAAAGTTAGAGTTGTTTGTTTAGTCCTTCCTCTTCTCCTTGCGCCACTCATTCCAAAGTTATCTGTAATCCAAGGTCAATCCAAATTGTTCCCATGAGAAAGCAGAGTCCCAGATGCAATAGTCAAACAGAGGCCGGGAAAGGGAAAGTAAAACAAAGTCACTGCTGTAAGTCCAAAATCCTCTAGAGGGAGCTTAATACGTCTTCAGGGAAAAGATCAAATCCAAGTTAAACTTATAAATTTAAATCCATGTCTATCGCCTCCACAATGTATTATTTTTAGCAGAGTAAAACTTAAAGCAAAACAGTGTTTCTTACAGTGCCTTGACTGCAACAGTTTCAAAGTATCCAGTTCCAACTCAGAATGTTTCAAAATCTGAATTCAATGTATCCAAAGTTGCAAACTGGTGCTCATCCAGGCAGCTCCAGCACCAGAGATTCTTATTTATTTTATAATCCACTGGTGCCACAGAAGAAGGATATCAGTGCACCCCGAATATAACCAGCAAAAGTCAATAGCTCAAAGTCTTTCACTCAGAAAACTGCTTTAACAGGGTGCCAGCATTTAGTTAACGCATAACTTTTTGTCTCCACTCCTCCTGCTCTTTGCTTAAAGTTCAGTATAGCGGGAGATGGGCTTCCTGCTTATCCTCACTCCGTTTTCAGCCAGATTTCAACTTTTTTAAAAAAGTTTTAAAAGTTTCATAAAGTTCTCAAAAAGTTTCAGAAAGTTGACAAAAGTTTCAGAAAGTTTTCAATGTCCAAATTTACTCACGGGTTGTAGTTTCCAAAGTTCAGAAAAGTTGCAGGAAGAAAGGACAGCGCTGACCGGCAACAGCAATGCGGCTTCACTTCGCTGTTTGCGCAACGACCCACAGCGCCGCTACCCCCTCCGCGATCCGGAGCCCCTTACGGGGTCCCTTCAACGTTTTGGGGGCTGCTTCTGGCGCCCGCCGGGTCCCGAGACCACAGGCTTCTGCCACCTGTGGTTTTCCTGAATGGGTCTCCGCTTCGCCGTAGCGGACGACCCGTTTACAGCGGAGCTCCCTTCTCCTTACTCGGAGAAGGCAGCCATTACCGGTCGCGCCGCCTCCGGAAGTTTTTGATGAAATTGTGACCCCGGGGCTTACGGATTTTTTCAAAAAAAATAATTCTGCCGGTTAAGTTGTCGACGGCTGATTTCTTTTCCTGTGATAAAAAAGCTTTCTGTTTCCACCGCCAAACCCTTCAGGAGAGCATTTGCAACCGTTTAGCTCCATTTTTGAGTGAATTCCCGAAAGTCCGATTTTTGATGAAATTGTGACCCCGGGGCTTACGGATTTTTTCCAAAAAAAATTTCTGCCTGTTAAGTTGTCGATGGCTGATTTCTTGTACTTTGATAAAAAAACTTCTGTTTTGACCGCCAAACCTTTCAGGGGAGCATTTGCACCCGTTTGGCTCCATTTTTGAGTGAATTCCTGAAAGTCCGATTTTTGATGAAATTGTGACCCCGGGGCTTACGGATTTTTTCAAAAAAAATAATTCTGCCTGTTAAGTTGTCGATGGCTGATTTCTTGTCCTGTGATAAAAAGCCTTCTGTTTCGACAGCCAAACCTTTCAGGGGAGCATTTGCAACCGTTTAGCTCCATTTTTGAGTGAATTCCCGAAAGTCCGATTTTTGATGAAATTGTGACCCCGGTTCTTAGGGATTTTTTCAAAAAAAAAAATTCTGCCGGTTAGGTTGTCGAGGGCTGATTTCTTGTCCCATGATAAAAAGCCTTCTGTTTCGACCGCCAAACCTTTCAGGGGAGCATTTGCACCCGTTTGGCACCATTTTTGAGTGAATTCCCGAAAGTCAGATTTTTGATGAAATTGTGACCCCGGGAGTTACGTATTTTTTCAAAAAAAAAAATTCTGCCGCTTAAGTTGTTGAGGGCTGATTTCTTGTCCTGTGATAAAAAGCCTTCTGTTTCGACCGCCAAACCTTTCAGGGGAGCATTTGCACCCGTTTGGCACCATTTTTGAGTGAATTCCCGAAAGTCCGATTTTTGATGAAATTGTGACCCCGGGGCTTACGGATTTTTTCAAAAAAAAAATTTCTACCGGTTAAGTTGTCGAGGGCTGATTTCTTGTCCTGTGATAAAAAGCCTTCTGTTTCGACCGCCAAACCTTTCAGGGGAGCATTTGCACCCGTTTGGCACCATTTTTGAGTGAATTCCCGAAAGTCCGATTTTTGATGAAATTGTGACCCCGGGGCTTAGGGATTTTTTCAAAAAAAAAATTTCTGCCGGTTAACTTGTCGATGGCTGATTTCTTGTCCTGTGATAAAAAAACTTCTGTTTCGACCGCCAAATCTTTCAGGGGAGCATTTGCACCCGTTTGGCACCATTTTTGAGTGAATTGCCGAAAGTCAGATTTTTGATGAAATTGTGACCCCGGGGCTTACCGATTTTTTTTTTTTAAAAAAAATCTGCCGGATAAGTTGGCGATGGCTGATTTCTTGTCCTGTGATAAAAAAACTTTTGTTTTGACCGCCAAACATTTCAGGGGAGCATTTGCACCCGTTTGGCACCATTTTTGAGTGAATTGACGAAAGTCAGATTTTTGATGAAATTGTGACCCCGGGGCTTAGGGATTTTTTAAAAAATAAAATTCTGCCGGTTAAGTTGTCGAGGGCTGATTTCTTGTCCTGTGATAAAAAGCTTTCTGTTTCGACCGCCAAACCTTTCAGGGGAGCATTTGCACCCGTTTGGCTCCATTTTTGAGTGAATTCCTGAAAGTCCGATTTTTGATGAAATTGTGACCCCGGGGCTTACGGATTTTTTCAAAAAAAATAATTCTGCCGGTTAAGTTGTCGACGGCTGATTTCTTTTCCTGTGATAAAAAGCCTTCTGTTTCGACAGCCAAACCTTTCAGGGGAGCATTTGCAACCGTTTAGCTCCATTTTTGAGTGAATTCCCGAAAGTCCGATTTTTGATGAAATTGTGACCCCGGTTCTTAGGGATTTTTTCAAAAAAAAAAATTCTGCCGGTTAGGTTGTCGAGGGCTGATTTCTTGTCCCATGATAAAAAGCCTTCTGTTTCGACCGCCAAACCTTTCAGGGGAGCATTTGCACCCGTTTGGCACCATTTTTGAGTGAATTCCCGAAAGTCCGATTTTTGATGAAATTGTGACCCCGGGGCTTACGGATTTTTTCAAAAAAAAAATTTCTACCGGTTAAGTTGTCGAGGGCTGATTTCTTGTCCTGTGATAAAAAGCCTTTTGTTTCGACCGCCAAACCTTTCAGGGGAGCATTTGCACCCGTTTGGCACCATTTTTGAGTGAATTCCCGAAAGTCCGATTTTTGATGAAATTGTGACCCCGGGGCTTAGGGATTTTTTCAAAAAAAAAATTTCTGCCGGTTAACTTGTCGATGGCTGATTTCTTGTCCTGTGATAAAAAAACTTCTGTTTCGACCGCCAAATCTTTCAGGGGAGCATTTGCACCCATTTGGCACCATTTTTGAGTGAATTGCCGAAAGTCAGATTTTTGATGAAATTGTGACCCCGGGGCTTAGGGATTTTTTTTTAAAAAAAATTCTGCCGGTTAAGTTGTCGACGGCTGATTTCTTTTCCTGTGATAAAAAAGCTTTCTGTTTCGACCGCCAAACCTTTCAGGGGAGCATTTGCAATCGTTTGGCACCATTTTTGAGTGAATTGCTGAAAGTCAGATTTTTGATGAAATTGTGACCCCGGGGCTTACCGATTTTTTTTTTTTTAAAAAAATCTGCCGGATAAGTTGGCGATGGCTGATTTCTTGTCCTGTGATAAAAAAACTTTTGTTTTGACCGCCAAACATTTCAGGGGAGCATTTGCACCCGTTTGGCACCATTTTTGAGTGAATTGACGAAAGTCAGATTTTTGATGAAATTGTGACCCCGGGGCTTAGGGATTTTTTAAAAAATAAAATTCTGCCGGTTAAGTTGTCGAGGGCTGATTTCTTGTCCTGTGATAAAAAGCTTTCTGTTTCGACCGCCAAACCTTTCAGGGGAGCATTTGCACCCGTTTGGCACCATTTTTGAGTGAATTCCCGAAAGTCCGATTTTTGATGAAATTGTGACCACGGGGCTTACGGATTTTTTCAAAAAAAAATTTTCTACCGGTTAAGTTGTCGATGGCTGATTTCTTGTCCTGTGATAAAAAGACATCTGTTTCGATATCCAAACGTTTCAGGGGAGCATTTGCAATGGTTTGGCACAATTTTTGAGTGAATTGCCAAAAGTCAGATTTTTGATGAAATTGTGACCCCGGGGCTTACGGATTTTTTCAAAAAAAAAAATTCTGCCGGTTAAGTTGTCGACGGCTGATTTATTTTCCCGTGATAAAAAAGCTTTCTGTTTCGACCGCCAAACCTTTCAGGGGAGCATTTGAAACCGTTTGGCACCATTTTTGAGTGAATTGTCGAAAGTCAGATTTTTGATGAAATTGTGACCCTGGGGCTTACCGATTTTTTTTAAAAAAAAATTCTGCCGGTTAAGTTGTCGATGGCTGATTTCTTTTCCTGTGGTAAAAAAACTTCTGTTTCGAACACCAAACATTTCAGGGGAGCATTTGCACCCGTTTGGCACCATTTTTGAGTGAATTGCCGAAAGTCAGATTTTTGATGAAATTGTGACCCCGGGGCTTATGGATTTTTTAAAAAATAAAATTCTGCCGGTTAAGTGGTCGAGGGCTGATTTCTTGTCCTGTGATAAAAAGCCTTCTGTTTCGATCGCCAAACCTTTCAGGGGAGCATTTGCACCCGTTTGGCTAAATTTTTGAGTGAATTCCCGAAAGTCAGATTTTTGATGAAATTGTGACCCCGGGGCTTACGGATTTTTTCCAAAAAAAATTTCTGCCTGTTAAGTTGTCGATGGCTGATTTCTTGTACTTTGATAAAAAAACTTCTGTTTTGACCGCCAAACCTTTCAGGGGAGCATTTGCACCCGTTTGGCTCCATTTTTGAGTGAATTCCTGAAAGTCCGATTTTTGATGAAATTGTGACCCCGGCTTACGGATTTTTTCAAAAAATAATAATTCTGCCGGTTAAGTTGTCGACGGCTGATTTCTTTTCCTGTGATAAAAACGCTTTCTGTTTCGACCGCCAAACCTTTCAGGGGAGCATTTGCAACCGTTTGGCACCATTTTTGAGTGAATTGCCGAAAGTCAGATTTTTGATGAAATTGTGACCCCGGGGCTTACGGATTTTTTCAAAAAAAAAATTCTGCCGGTTAAGTTGTCGAGGGCTGATTTCTTGTCCTGTAATAAAAAAAATTCTGTTTCGACCGCCAAACCTTTCAGGGGAGCATTTGCAACCGTTTAGCTCCATTTTTGAGTGAATTGTTGAAAGTCAGATTTTTGATGAAATTGTGACCCCGGGGCTTACGGATTTTTTCAAAAAAAAAATTTCTGCCGGTTAAGTTGTCGACGGCTGATTTCTTGTCCTGTAATAAAAAAAATTCTGTTTCGACCGCCAAACCCTTCAGGGGAGCATTTGCACCCGTTTGACGAAATTTTTGAGTGAATTCCCGAAAGTCAGATTTTTGATGAAATTGTGACCCCGGGGCTTACGGATTTTTTTTTTAAAAAAAATTCTGCTGAATAAGTTGTCGACGGCTGATTTCTTTTCCTGTGATAAAAAGACTTCTGTTTCGACATCCAAACGTTTCAGGGGAGCATTGGCAACCGTAGGCAACATTTTTGAGTGAATTGCCGAAAGTCAGATTTTTGATGAAATTGTGACCCCGGGGCTTAGGGATTTTTTTTTTAAAAAAATTCTGCCGGTTAACTTGTCGATGGCTGATTTCTTTTCCTGTGATAAAAAAGCTTTCTGTTTCGACCGCCAAACCTTTCAGGGAAGCATTTGCACCCGTTTGGTACCATTTTTGAGTGAATTGCCGAAAGTCAGATTTTTGATGAAATTGTGACCCCGGGGCTTACGGATTTTTTTTTAAAAAAAATTTCTGCTGAATAAGTTGTCGACAGCTGATTTCTTTTCCTGTGATAAAAAAGCTTTCTGTTTCGACCGCCAAACCTTTCAGGGGAGCATTTGCAACCGTTTGGCACCATTTTTGAGTGAATTGCCGAAAGTCAGATTTTTGATGAAATTGTGACCCCGGGGCTTACGGATTTTTTTAAAAAAAAAATTCTGCCGGTTAAGTTGTCGAGGGCTGATTTCTTGTCCTGTGATAAAAAGCCTTCTGTTTCGACCGCCAAACCTTTCAGGGGAGCATTTGCAACCGTTTAGCTCCATTTTTGAGTGAATTGTCGAAAGTCAGATTTTTGATGAAATTGTGACCCCGGGGCTTAGGGATTTTTTCAAAAAAAAAATTCTGCCGGTTAAGTTGTCGAGGGCTGATTTCTTGTCCTGTGATAAAAAGCCTTCTGTTTTGACCGCCAAACCTTTCAGGGGAGCATTTGCACCCGTTTGGCATCATTTTTGAGTGTATTCCCGAAAGTCCGATTTTTGATGAAATTGTGACCCCGGGGCTTACGGATTTTTTCAAAAAAAAAAAATTTCTGCCGGTTAAGTTGTCGACGGCTGATTTCTTTTCCTGTGATAAAAAAGCTTTCTGTTTCGACCGCCAAACCTTTCAGGGGAGCATTTGCAACCGTTTGGCACCATTTTTGAGTGAATTGCCGAAAGTCAGATTTTTGATGAAATTGTGACCTCGGGGCTTACGGATTTCTTCAAAAAAAAATTTAAGCCGGTTAAGTTGTCGAGGGCTGATTTCTTGTCCTGTGATAAAAAAACTTCTGTTTCGACCGCCAAACCTTTCAGGGGAGCATTTGCACCCGTTTGGCATCATTTTTGAGTGTATTCCCGAAAGTCCGATTGTTGATGAAATTGTGACACCGGGGCTTACGGATTTTTTTCAAAAAAAAATTTAAGCCGGTTAAGTTGTCGAGGGCTGATTTCTTGTCCTGTGATAAAAAGACTTCTGTTTCGACATCCAAACGTTTCAGGGGAGCATTTGCAACCGTTTAGCTCCATTTTTGAGTGAATTGCCGAAAGTCAGATTTTTGATGAAATTGTGACCCCGGGGCTTACGGATTTTTTCAAAAAAAAATTTCTGCCGGTTAAGTTGTCGATGGCTGATTTCTAGTCCTGTGCTAAAAAAACTTCTGTTTCGACCGCCAAACCTTTCAGGGGAGCATTTGCACCCGTTTGGCATCATTTTTGAGTGAATTCCCGAAAGTCCGATTTTTGATGAAATTGTGACCCCGGGGCTTACAGATTTTTTCAAAAAAAAATTTAAGCCGGTTAAGTTGTCGATGGCTGATTTCTTGTCCTGTGATAAAAAAAATTCTGTATGACCGCCAAACCCTTCAAGGGAGCATTTTCACCCGTTTGGCACCATTTTTGAGTGAATTGCCGAAAGTCAGATTTTTGATGAAATTGTGACCACGGGGCTTAGGGATTTTTTCAAAAAAAAAAAATTTCTGCCGGTTAAGTTGTCGACGGCTGATTTCTTTTCCTGTGATAAAAAAGCTTTCTGTTTCGACCGCCAAACCTTTCAGGGGAGCATTTGCAACCGTTTGGCACCATTTTTGAGTGAATTGCCGAAAGTCAGATTTTTGATGAAATTGTGACCTCGGGGCTTACGGATTTCTTCAAAAAAAAATTTAAGCCGGTTAAGTTGTCGAGGGCTGATTTCTTGTCCTGTGATAAAAAAACTTCTGTTTCGACCGCCAAACCTTTCAGGGGAGCATTTGCACCCGTTTGGCATCATTTTTGAGTGTATTCCCGAAAGTCCGATTGTTGATGAAATTGTGACACCGGGGCTTACGGATTTTTTTCAAAAAAAAATTTAAGCCGGTTAAGTTGTCGAGGGCTGATTTCTTGTCCTGTGATAAAAAGACTTCTGTTTCGACATCCAAACGTTTCAGGGGAGCATTTGCAACCGTTTAGCTCCATTTTTGAGTGAATTGCCGAAAGTCAGATTTTTGATGAAATTGTGACCCCGGGGCTTACGGATTTTTTCAAAAAAAAATTTCTGCCGGTTAAGTTGTCGATGGCTGATTTCTAGTCCTGTGCTAAAAAAACTTCTGTTTCGACCGCCAAACCTTTCAGGGGAGCATTTGCACCCGTTTGGCATCATTTTTGAGTGAATTCCCGAAAGTCCGATTTTTGATGAAATTGTGACCCCGGGGCTTACAGATTTTTTCAAAAAAAAATTTAAGCCGGTTAAGTTGTCGAGGGCTGATTTCTTGTCCTGTGATAAAAAGACTTCTGTTTCGACAACCAAACGTTTCAGGGGAGCATTTGCAACCGTTTGGCACCATTTTTGAGTGAATTGCCGAAAGTCAGATTTTTGATGAAATTGTGACCTTGGGGCTTACGGATTTTTTCAAAAAAAAATTCTGCCGGTTAAGCTGTCGACGGCTGATTTCTTTTCCTTTGATAAAAAAGCTTTCTGTTTCGACCGCCAAACCTTTCAGCGGAGCATTTGCAACCGTTTGTCACCATTTTTGAGTGAATTGCCAAAAGTCAAATTTTTGATGAAATTGTGACCCCGGGGCTTACGGATTTTTTCAAAAAAAAAATTCTGCCGGTTAAGTTGTCGAGGGCTGATTTCTTGTCCTGTGATAAAAAGCCTTCTGTTTTGACCGCCAAACCTTTCAGGGGAGCATTTGCAACCGTTTAGCTCCATTTTTGAGTGAATTGTCTAAAGTCAGATTTTTTATGAAATTGTGACCCCGGGGCTTACGGATTTTTTCAAAAAAAAATTTCTGCCGGTTAAGTTGTCGAGGGCTGATTTCTTGTCCTCTGATAAAAAGCCTTCTGTTTTGACCGCCAAACCTGTCATGGGAGCATTTGCAACCGTTTAGCTCCATTTTTGAGTGAATTGTCGAAAGTCAGATTTTTGATGAAATTGTGATCCCGGGGCTTACGGATTTTTTCAAAAAAAAATTTCTGCCGGTTAAGTTGTCGATGGGTGATTTCTTGTCCTGTGATAAAAAAACTTCTGTTTCGACCGCCAAACCTTTCAGGGGAGCATTTGAACCCGTTTGGCACCATTTTTGAGTGAATTCCCGAAAGTCAGATTTTTGATGAAATTGTGACCCCGGGGCTTACGGATTTTTTCAAAAAAAAAATTCTGCCGGTTAACTTGTCGAGGACTGATTTCTTGTCCTGTGATAAAAAGCCTTTTGTTTTGACCGCCAAACCTTTCAGGGGAGCATTTGCAACCGTTTAGCTCCATTTTTGAGTGAATTGTCGAAAGTCAGATTTTTGATGAAATTGTGACCCCGGGGCTTACGGATTTTTTCAAAAAAAAAATTCTGCCGGTTAAGTTGTCGAGGGCTGATTTCTTGTCCTGTGATAAAAGCCTTCTGTTTCGACCGCCAAACCCTTCAGGGGAGCATTTGCAACCGTTCAGCTCCATTTTTGAGTGAATTGTCGAAAGTCAGATTTTTGATGAAATTGTGACCCCGGGGCTTAGGGATTTTTTTTAAAAAAAAATTCTGCCTGTTAAGTTGTCGATGGCTGATTTCTTGTCCTGTGATAAAAAAACTTCTGTTTCGACCGCCAAACCTTTCAGGGGAGCATTTGCACCAATTTGAGTGAATTCCCGCAAGTCCGATTTTTGATGAAATTGTGACCCCGGGGCTTACGGATTTTTTCAAAAAAAAATTTAAGCCGGTTAAGTTGTCGACGGCTGATTTCTTGTCCTGTGATAAAAAAGCTTTCTGTTTCGACCGCCAAACCTTTCAGGGGAGCATTTGCAACCGTTTGGCACCATTTTTGAGTGAATTGTCGAAAGTCAGATTTTTGATGAAATTGTGACCCCGGGGCTTACGGATTTTTTCAAAAAAAAATTTCTGCCGATTAACTTATCGATCGCTGATTGCTTGTCCTGTGATAAAAAAAATTCTGTTTCGACCGCCAAACCCTTCAGGGGAGGATTTTCACCCGTTTGGCACCATTTTTGAGTGAATTGCCGAAAGTCAGATTTTTGATGAAATTGTGACCCCGGGGCTTAGGGATTTTTTCAAAAAAAAAAATTCTGCCGGTTAAGTTGTCGACGGCTGATTTCTTTTCCTGTGATAAAAAAGCTTTCTGTTTCGACCGTCAAAACTTTCAGGGGAGCATTTGCAACCGTTTAGCTCCATTTTTGAGTGAATTGCCAAAAGTCAGATTTTTGATGAAATTGTGACCCCGGGGCTTAGGGATTTTTTCAAAAAAAAAATTCTGCCGGTTAAGTTGTCGAGGGCTGATTTCTTGTCCTGTGATAAAAGCCTTCTGTTTCGACCGCCAAACCTTTCAGGGGAGCATTTGCAACCGTTCAGCTCCATTTTTGAGTGAATTGTCGAAAGTCCGATTTTTGATGAAATTGTGACCCCGGGGCTTAGGGATTTTTTTTTAAAAAAAATTCTGCCTTTTAAGTTGTCGAGGGCTGATTTCTTGTCCTGTGATAAAAAGACTTCTGTTTCGACCGCCAAACGTTTCAGTGGAGCATTTGCACCAGTTTGGCATCATTTTTGAGTGAATTCCCGCAAGTCCGATTTTTGATGAAATTGTGACCCCGGGGCTTAAGGATTTTTTCAAAAAAAAATTTAAGCCGGTTAAGTTGTCGACGGCTGATTTCTTGTCCTGTGATAAAAAAGCTTTCTGTTTCGACCGCCAAACCTTTCAGGGTAGCATTTGCAACCGTTTGGCACCATTTTTGAGTGAATTGCCGAAAGTCAGATTTTTGATGAAATTGTGACCCCGGGGCTTACGGATTTTTTCAAAAATAAAATTCTGCCGGTTAAGTTGTTGAGGGCTGATTTCTTGTCCCGTGAATAAAAGCTTTCTGTTTCGACCGCCAAACCTTTCAGGGGAGCATTTGCAACCGTTTAGCTCCATTTTTGAGTGAATTGCCGAAAGTCAGATTTTTGATGAAATTGTGACCCCGGGGCTTACGGATTTTTTCAAAAAAAAATTTCTGCCGGTTAACTTGTCGAGGGCTGATTTCTTGTCTTGTGATAAAAAGCCTTCTGTTTTGACCGCCAAACCTTTCAGGGGAGCATTTGCAACCGTTTAGCTCCATTTTTGAGTGAATTGTCGAAAGTCAGATTTTTGATGAAATTGTGACCCCGGGTACGGATTTTTTCAAAAAAAAATTTCTGCCGGTTAACTTATCGATGGCTGATTGCTTGTCCTGTGATAAAAAAAATTCTGTTTCGACCGCCAAACCCTTCAGGGGAGGATTTTCACCCGTTTGGCACCATTTTTGAGTGAATTGCCGAAAGTCAGATTTTTGATGAAATTGTGACCCAGGGGCTTAGGGATTTTTTCAAAAAAAAAAAATTCTGCCGATTAAGTTGTCGACGGCTGATTTCTTTTCCTGTGATAAAAAAGCTTTCTGTTTCGACCGTCAAAACTTTCAGGGGAGCATTTGCAACCGTTTAGCTCCATTTTTGAGTGAATTGCCGAAAGTCAGATTTTTGATGAAATTGTGACCCCGGGGCATAGGGATTTTTTCAAAAAAAAAATTCTGCCGGTTAAGTTGTCGATGGCTGATTTCTAGTCCTGTGATAAAAAAACTTCTGTTTCGACCACCAAACCTTTCAGGGGAGCATTTGCACCCGTTTTGCATCATTTTTGAGTGAATTCCCGAAAGTCCGATTTTTGATGAAATTGTGACCCCGGGGCTTACGGATTTTTTCAAAAAAAAATTTAAGCCGGTTAAGTTCTCGAGGGCTGATTTCTTGTCCTGTGATAAAAAGACTTCTGTTTCGACATCCAAACGTTTCAGGGGAGCATATGCAACCGTTTGGCATCATTTTTGAGTGAATTGCCGAAAGTCAGATTTTTGATGAAATTGTGACCTCGGGGCTTACGGATTTTTTGAAAAAAAAATTCTGCCGGTTAAGTTGTCGACGGCTGATTTCTTTTCCTTTGATAAAAAAGCTTTCTGTTTCGACCGCCAAACCTTTCAGCGGAGCATTTGCAACCGTTTGTCACCATTTTTGAGTGAATTGCCGAAAGTCAAATTTTTGATGAAATTGTGACCCCGGGGCTTACGGATTTTTTCAAAAAAAAAATTCTGCCGGTTAAGTTGTCGAGGGCTGATTTCTTGTCCTGTGATAAAAAGCCTTCTGTTTTACCGCCAAACCTTTCAGGGGAGCATTTGCAACCGTTTAGCTCCATTTTTGAGTGAATTGTCTAAAGTCAGATTTTTTATGAAATTGTGACCCCGGGGCTTACGGATTTTTTCAAAAAAAAAATTCTGCCGGTTAACTTGTCGAGGACTGATTTCTTGTCCTGTGATAAAAAGCCTTTTGTTTTGACCGCCAAACCTTTCAGGGGAGCATTTGCAACCGTTTAGCTCCATTTTTGAGTGAATTGTCGAAAGTCAGATTTTTGATGAAATTGTGACCCCGGGGCTTAGGGATTTTTTCAAAAAAAAAATTCTGCCGGTTAAGTTGTCGAGGGCTGATTTCTTGTCCTGTGATAAAAAAACTTCTGTTTCGACCGCCAAACCTTTCAGGGGAGCATTTGCACCAGTTTGGCATCATTTTTGAGTGAATTCCCGCAAGTCCGATTTTTGATGAAATTGTGACCCCGGGGCTTACGGATTTTTTCAAAAAAAAATTTAAGCCGGTTAAGTTGTCGACGGCTGATTTCTTGTCCTGTGATAAAAAAGCTTTCTGTTTCGACCGCCAAACCTTTCAGGGGAGCATTTGCACCCGTTTGGCACCATTTTTGAGTGAATTGCCAAAAGTCAGATTTTTCGGGGCTTAGGGATTTTTTTTAAAAAAAAAATTCTGCCGGTTAAGTTGTCGATGGCTGATTTCTTGTCCTGTGATAAAAAAAATTTTGTTTCGACCGCCAAACCCTTCAGGGGAGCATTTGCAACCGTTTGGCACCATTTTTGAGTGAATTCCCGAAAGTCCGATTTTTGATGAAATTGTGACCCCGGGGCTTACGGACTTTTTCAAAAAAAAATTTAAACCGGTTAAGTTGTCGAGGGCTGATTTCTCGTCCTGTGATAAAAAGACTTCTGTTTCGACATCCAAACGTTTCAGGGGAGCATTTTCACCCGTTTGGCACCATTTTTGAGTGAATTGCCGAAAGTCAGATTTTTGATGAAATTGTGACCCCGGGGCTTAGGGATTTTTTTAAAAATAAAATTCTGCCGGTTAACTTGTCGAGGGCTGATTTCTTGTCCTGTGATAAAAAGCCTTCTGTTTCGACCGCCAAACGTTTCAGGGGAGCATTTGCAACCGTTTAGCTCCATTTTTGAGTGAATTGCCGAAAGTCAGATTTTTGATGAAATTGTGACTCCGGGGCTTACGGATTTTTTCAAAAAAAAAATTCTGCCGGTTAACTTGTCGAGGGCTGATTTCTTGTCTTGTGATAAAAAGCCTTCTGTTTTGACCGCCAAACCTTTCAGGGGAGCATTTGCAACCGTTTAGCTCCATTTTTGAGTGAATTGTCGAAAGTCAGATTTTTGATGAAATTGTGACCCAGGGGCTTAGGGATTTTTTCCAAAAAAAAAATTCTGCCGGTTAAGTTGTCGACGGCTGATTTCTTTTCCTGTGATAAAAAAGCTTTCTGTTTCGACCGTCAAAACTTTCACGGGAGCATTTGCAACCGTTTAGCTCCATTTTTGAGTGAATTGCCGAAAGTCAGATTTTTGATGAAATTGTGACCCCGGGGCTTAGGGATTTTTTCAAAACAAAAATTCTGCCTGTTAAGTTGTCGATGGCTGATTTCTAGTCCTGTGATAAAAAAACTTCTGTTTCGACCGCCAAACCTTTCAGGGGAGCATTTGCACCCGTTTGGCATCATTTTTGAGTGAATTCCCGAAAGTCCGATTTTTGATGAAATTGTGACCCCGGGGCTTAGGGATTTTTTCAAAAAAAAAAATTCTGCCGGTTAAGTTGTCGAGGGCTGATTTCTTGTCCTCTGATAAAAAGCCTTCTGTTTTGACCGCCAAACCTGTCAGGGGAGCATTTGCAACCGTTTAGCTCCATTTTTGAGTGAATTGTCGAAAGTCAGATTTTGGATGAAATTGTGATCCCGGGGCTTACGGATTTTTTCAAAAAAAAATTTCTGCCGGTTAAGTTGTCGATGGCTGATTTCTTGTCCTGTGATAAAAAAACTTCTGTTTCGACCGACCGCCAAACCCTTCAGGGGAGCATTTTCACAGTTTTGGCACCATTTTTGAGTGAATTCCCGAAAGTCCGATTTTTGATGAAATTGTGACCCCGGGGCTTAGGGATTTTTTTTAAAAAAAAATTCTGCCTGTTAAGTTGTCAAAGGCTGATTTCTTGTCCTGTGATAAAAAAACTTCTGTTTCGACCGCCAAACCTTTCAGGGGAGCATTTGCACCAGTTTGGCATCATTTTTGAGTGAATTCCCGCAAGTCCGATTTTTGATGAAATTGTGACCCCGGGGCTTACGGATTTTTTCAAAAAAAAATTTAAGCCGGTTAAGTTGTCGACGGCTGATTTCTTGTCCTGTGATAAAAAAGCTTTCTGTTTCGACCGCCAAACCTTTCAGGGGAGCATTTGCAACCGTTTGGCACCATTTTTGAGTGAATTGCCAAAAGTCAGATTTTTCGGGGCTTAGGGATTTTTTTTTAAAAAAAAATTCTGCCGGTTAAGTTGTCGATGGCTGATTTCTTGTCCTGTGATAAAAAAAATTTTGTTTCGACCGCCAAACCCTTCAGGGGAGCATTTGCAACCGTTTGGCACCATTTTTGAGTGAATTCCCGAAAGTCCGATTTTTGATGAAATTGTGACCCCGGGGCTTACGGACTTTTTCAAAAAAAAATTTAAACTGGTTAAGTTGTCGAGGGCTGATTTCTTGTCCTGTGATAAAAAAACTTCTGTTTCGACCGCCAAACCTTTCAGGGGAGCATTTTCACCCGTTTGGCACCATTTTTGAGTGAATTGCCGAAAGCCCCGATTTTTGATGAAATTGTGACCCCGGGGCTTACGGATTTTTTTAAAAAAAAATTCTGCCGGTTAACTTGTCGAGGACTGATTTCTTGTCCTGTGATAAAAAGCCTTCTGTTTTGACCGCCAAACCTTTCTGGGGAGCATTTGCAACCGTTTAGCTCCATTTTTGAGTGAATTGTCGAAAGTCAGATTTTTGATGAAATTGTGACCCCGGGGCTTAGGGATTTTTTCAAAAAAAAAATTCTGCCGGTTAACTTGTCGAGGACTGATTTCTTGTCCTGTGATAAAAAGCCTTCTGTTTTGACCGCCAAACCTTTCTGGGGAGCATTTGCAACCGTTTAGCTCCATTTTTGAGTGAATTGTCGAAAGTCAGATTTTTGATGAAATTGTGACCCCGGAGCTTACGGATTTTTTCAAAAAAAAAATTCTGCTGGTTAACTTATCGATGGCTGATTTCTTGTCCTGTGATAAAAAAAATTCTGTTTCGACCGCCAAAACTTTCAGGGGAGCATTTGCACCCGTTTGGCACCATTTTTGAGTGAATTGCCGAAAGTCAGATTTTTGATGATATTGTGACCCCGGGGCTTACGGATTTTTTCAAAAAAAAAATTAAGCCGGTTAAGTTGTCGAGGGCTGATTTCTTGTCCTGTGATAAAAAGACTTCTGTTTCGACATCCAAACGTTTCAGGGGAGCATTTGCAACCGTTTGGCACCGTTTTTGAGTGAATTGCCGAAAGTCAGATTTTTGATGAAATTGTGACCTCGGGGCTTACGCATTTTTTCAAAAACAAATTTCTGCCGGTTAACTTGTCGATGGCTGATTTCTTGTCCTGTGATAAAAAAACTTCTGTTTCGGCCGACAAACCTTTCAGGGGAGCATTTGCACCCGTTTGGCATCATTTTTGAGTGTATTCCCGAAAGTCCGATTTTTGATGAAATTGTGACCCCGGGGCTTAGGGATTTTTTTTAAAAAAAAATTCTGCCTGTTAAGTTGTCGATGGCTGATTTCTTGTCCTGTGAGAAAAACAATACTGTTTCGACCGCAAACCCTTCAGGGGAGCATTTTCACCCGTTTGGCACCATTTTTGAGTGAATTGCCGAAAGTCAGATTTTTGATGAAATTGTGACCCCGGGGCTTAGGGATTTTTTCAAAAAAAATAATTCTGCCGGTTAAGTTGTTCAGGGCTGATTTCTTGTCCTGTGAAAAAAAGCTTTCTGTTTCGACCGCCAAACCTTTCAGGGGAGCATTTGAAACCGTTTGGCACCATTTTTTAGTGAATTGCCGAAAGTCAGATTTTTTATGAAATTGTGACCCCGGGGCTTAGGGATTTTTTCAAAAAAAAAAATTCTGCCGGTTAAGTTGTCGACGGCTGATTTCTTTTCCTGTGATAAAAAAGCTTTCTGTTTCGACCGCAAAATCTTTCAGGGGAGCATTTCCAACCGTTTAGCTCCATTTTTGAGTGAATTGTCGAAAGTCAGATTTTGGATGAAATTGTGACCCTGGGCTTTGGGATTTTTTTTTAAAAAAAATTCTGCCTGTTAAGTTGTCGATGGCTGATTTCTAGTCCTGTGAAAAAAAAAACTTCTGTTTCGACCGCCAAACCTCTCAGGGGAGCATTTGCACCCGTTTGGCATCATTTTTGAGTGAATTCCCGAAAGTCCGATTTTTGATGAAATTGTGACCCCGGGGCTTACTGATTTTTTCAAAAAAAAATTTAAGCCGGTTAAGTTGTCGAGGGCTGATTTCTTGTCCTGTGATAAAAGCCTTCTGTTTCGACCGCCAAACCTTTCAGGGGAGCATTTGCAACCGTTCAGCTCCATTTTTGAGTGAATTGTCGAAAGTCAGATTTTTGATGAAATTGTGACCCCGGGGCTTAGGGATTTTTTTTAAAAAAAAATTCTGCCTGTTAAGTTGTCGATGGCTGATTTCTTGTCCTGTGATAAAAAAACTTCTGTTTCGACCGACAAACCTTTCAGGGGAGCATTTGCACCCGTTTGGCATCATTTTTGAGTGTATTCCCGAAAGTCCGATTCTTGATGAAATTGTGACCCCGGGGCTTAGGGATTTTTTCAAAAAAAAATTTCTGCCGGTTAACTTGTCGATGGCTGATTTCTTGTCCTGTGAGAAAAACAATACTGTTTCGACCGCAAACCCTTCAGGGGAGCATTTTCACCCGTTTGGCACCATTTTTGAGTGAATTGCCGAAAGTCAGATTTTTGATGAAATTGTGACCCCGGGGCTTAGGGATTTTTTCAAAAAAAAAAATTCTGCCGGTTAAGTTGTCGAGGGCTGATTTCTTGTCCTGTGATAAAAAGCCTTCTGTTTCGACCGCCAAACCTTTCAGGGGAGCATTTGCACCCGTTTGGCACCATTTTTGAGTGAATTGCCGAAAGTCAGATTTTTGATGAAATTGTGACCCCGGGGCTTAGGGATTTTTTCAAAAAAAAATTTAAGCCGGTTAAGTTGTCGACGGCTGATTTCTTGTCCTGTGATAAAAGCCTTCTGTTTCGACCGCCAAACATTTCACAGGAGCATTTGCAACCGTTCAGCTCCATTTCTGAGTGAATTGTCGAAAGTCAGATTTTTGATGAAATTGTGACCCCGGGGCTTAGGGATTTTTTCAAAAAAAAAATTCTGCCTGTTAAGTTGTCGATGACTGATTTCTTGTCCTGTGATAAAAAAACTTCTGTTTCGACCGCCAAACCTTTCAGGGGAGCATTTGCACCCGTTTGGCATCATTTTTGAGTGAATTCCCGAAAGTCCGATTTTTGATGAAATTGTGACCCCGGGGCTTAGGGATTTTTTCAAAAAAAAAAATTCTGCCGGTTAAGTTGTCGACGGCTGATTTCTTTTCCTGTGATAAAAAAGCTTTCTGTTTCGACCGCAAAATCTTTCAGGGGAGCATTTCCAACCGTTTAGCTCCATTTTTGAGTGAATTGTCGAAAGTCAGATTTTGGATGAAATTGTGACCCTGGGCTTTGGGATTTTTTTTTTTTAAAAATTCTGCCTGTTAAGTTGTCGATGGCTGATTTCTAGTCCTGTGAAAAAAAAAACTTCTGTTTCGACCGCCAAACCTCTCAGGGGAGCATTTGCACCCGTTTGGCATCATTTTTGAGTGAATTCCCGAAAGTCCGATTTTTGATGAAATTGTGACCCCGGGGCTTACTGATTTTTTCAAAAAAAAATTTAAGCCGGTTAAGTTGTCGAGGGCTGATTTCTTGTCCTGTGATAAAAGCCTTCTTTTTCGACCGCCAAACTTTTCAGGGGAGCATTTGCAACCGTTCAGCTCCATTTTTGAGTGAATTGTCGAAAGTCAGATTTTTGATGAAATTGTGACCCCGGGGCTTAGGGATTTTTTTTTTAAAAAAATTCTGCCTGTTAAGTTGTCGATGGCTGATTTCTTGTCCTGTGATAAAAAAACTTCTGTTTCGACCGCCAAACCTTTCAGGGGAGCATTTGCACCAGTTTGGCATCATTTTTGAGTGAATTCCCGAAAGTCCGATTTTTGATGAAATTGTGACCCCGGGGCTTACGGATTTTTTCAAAAAAAAATTTAAGCCGGTTAAGTTGTCGACGGCTGATTTCTTGTCCTGTGATAAAAAAACTTCTGTTTCGACCGACAAACCTTTCAGGGGAGCATTTGCACCCGTTTGGCATCATTTTTGAGTGTATTCCCGAAAGTCCGATTTTTGATGAAATTGTGACCCCGGGGCTTAGGGATTTTTTCAAAAAAAAATTTCTGCCGGTTAACTTGTCGATGGCTGATTTCTTGTCCTGTGAGAAAAACAATACTGTTTCGACCGCAAACCCTTCAGGGGAGCATTTTCACCCGTTTGGCACCATTTTTGAGTGAATTGCCGAAAGTCAGATTTTTGATGAAATTGTGACCCCGGGGCTTAGGGATTTTTTCAAAAAAAAAAATTCTGCCGGTTAAGTTGTCGAGGGCTGATTTCTTGTCCTGTGATAAAAAGCCTTCTGTTTCGACCGCCAAACCTTTCTGGGGAGCATTTGCAACCGTTTAGCTCCATTTTTGAGTGAATTGTCGAAAGTCAGATTTTTGATGAAATTGTGACCCCGGAGCTTACGGATTTTTTCAAAAAAAAATTTCTGCTGGTTAACTTATCGATGGCTGATTTCTTGTCCTGTGATAAAAAAAATTCTGTTTCGACCGCCAAAACTTTCAGGGGAGCATTTGCACCCGTTTGGCACCATTTTTGAGTGAATTGCCGAAAGTCAGATTTTTGATGATATTGTGACCCCGGGGCTTACGGATTTTTTCAAAAAAAAAATTAAGCCGGATAAATTGTCGAGGGCTGATTTCTTGTCCTGTGATAAAAAGACTTCTGTTTCGACATCCAAACGTTTCAGGGGAGCATTTGCAACCGTTTGGCACCGTTTTTGAGTGAATTGCCGAAAGTCAGATTTTTGATGAAATTGTGACCTCGGGGCTTACGGATTTTTTCAAAAACAAATTTCTGCCGGTTAACTTGTCGATGGCTGATTTCTTGTCCTGTGATAAAAAAACTTCTGTTTCGGCCGACAAACCTTTCAGGGGAGCATTTGCACCCGTTTGGCATCATTTTTGAGTGTATTCCCGAAAGTCCGATTTTTGATGAAATTGTGACCCCGGGGCTTAGGGATTTTTTTTTTAAAAAAATTCTGCCTGTTAAGTTGTCGATGGCTGATTTCTTGTCCTGTGATAAAAAAACTTCTGTTTCGACCGCCAAACCTTTCAGGGGAGCATTTGCACCAGTTTGGCATCATTTTTGAGTGAATTCCCGAAAGTCCGATTTTTGATGAAATTGTGACCCCGGGGCTTACGGATTTTTTCAAAAAAAAATTTAAGCCGGTTAAGTTGTCGACGGCTGATTTCTTGTCCTGTGATAAAAAAACTTCTGTTTCGACCGACAAACCTTTCAGGCGAGCATTTGCACCCGTTTGGCATCATTTTTGAGTGTATTCCCGAAAGTCCGATTTTTGATGAAATTGTGACCCCGGGGCTTAGGGATTTTTTCAAAAAAAAATTTCTGCCGGTTAACTTGTCGATGGCTGATTTCTTGTCCTGTGAGAAAAACAATACTGTTTCGACCGCAAACCCTTCAGGGGAGCATTTTCACCCGTTTGGCACCTTTTTTGAGTGAATTGCCGAAAGTCAGATTTTTGATGAAATTGTGACCCCGGGGCTTAGGGATTTTTTCAAAAAAAAAAATTCTGCCGGTTAAGCTGTCGAGGGCTGATTTCTTGTCCTGTGATAAAAAGCCTTCTGTTTCGACCGCCAAACCTTTCTGGGGAGCATTTGCAACCGTTTAGCTCCATTTTTGAGTGAATTGTCGAAAGTCAGATTTTTGATGAAATTGTGACCCCGGAGCTTACGGATTTTTTCAAAAAAAAATTTCTGCTGGTTAACTTATCGATGGCTGATTTCTTGTCCTGTGATAAAAAAAATTCTGTTTCGACCGCCAAAACTTTCAGGGGAGCATTTGCACCCGTTTGGCACCATTTTTGAGTGAATTGCCGAAAGTCAGATTTTTTATGATATTGTGACCCCGGGGCTTACGGATTTTTTCAAAAAAAAAATTAAGCCGGTTAAGTTGTCGAGGGCTGATTTCTTGTCCTGTGATAAAAAGACATCTGTTTCGACATCCAAACGTTTCAGGGGAGCATTTGCAACCGTTTGGCACCGTTTTTGAGTGAATTGCCGAAAGTCAGATTTTTGATGAAATTGTGACCTCGGGGCTTACGGATTTTTTCAAAAACAAATTTCTGCCGTTTAACTTGTCGATGGCTGATTTCTTGTCCTGTGATAAAAAAACTTCTGTTTCGGCCGACAAACCTTTCAGGGGAGCATTTGCACCCGTTTGGCATCATTTTTGAGTGTATTCCCGAAAGTCCGATTTTTGATGAAATTGTGACCCCGGGGCTTAGGGATTTTTTCAAAAAAAAATTTCTGCCGGTTAACTTGTCGATGGCTGATTTCTTGTCCTGTGAGAAAAACAATACTGTTTCGACCGCAAACCCTTCAGGGGAGCATTTTCACCCGTTTGGCACCATTTTTGAGTGAATTGCCGAAAGTCAGATTTTTGATGAAATTGTGACCCCGGGGCTTAGGGATTTTTTCAAAAAAAAAAATTCTGCCGGTTAAGTTGTCGAGGGCTGATTTCTTGTCCTGTGATAAAAAGCCTTCTGTTTCGACCGCCAAACCTTTCAGGGGAGCATTTGCACCCGTTTGGCACCATTTTTGAGTGAATTGCCGAAAGTCAGATTTTTGATGAAATTGTGACCCCGGGGCTTAGGGATTTTTTAAAAAATAAAATTCTGCCGGTTAAGTTGTCGAGGGCTGATTTCTTGTCCTGTGATAAAAGCCTTCTGTTTCGACCGCCAAACATTTCAGGGGAGCATTTGCAACCGTTCAGCTCCATTTCTGAGTGAATTGTCGAAAGTCAGATTTTTGATGAAATTGTGACCCCGGGGCTTAGGGATTTTTTCAAAAAAAAAATTCTGCCTGTTAAGTTGTCGATGACTGATTTCTTGTCCTGTGATAAAAAAACTTCTGTTTCGACCGCCAAACCTTTCAGGGGAGCATTTGCACCCGTTTGGCATCATTTTTGAGTGAATTCCCGAAAGTCCGATTTTTGATGAAATTGTGACCCCGGGGCTTACGGATTTTTTCAAAAAAAAATTTAAGCCGGTTAAGTTGTCGACGGCTGATTTCTTGTCCTGTGATAAAAAAGCTTTCTGTTTCGACCGCCAAACCTTTCAGGGGAGCATTTGCAACCATTTAGCTCCATTTTTGATTGAATTGCCGAAAGTCAGATTTTTGATGAAATTGTGACCCCGGGGCTTACGGATTTTTTCAAAAATAAAATTCTGCCGATTAAGTTGTTGAGGGCTGATTTCTTGTCCTGTGAAAAAAAGCTTTCTGTTTCGACCGCCAAACCTTTCAGGGGAGCATTTGAAACCGTTTGGCACCATTTTTGAGTGAATTGCCGAAAGTCAGATTTTTGATGAAATTGTGACCCCGGGGCTTAGGGATTTTTTCAAAAAAAAAAATTCTGCCGGTTAAGTTGTCGACGGCTGATTTCTTTTCCTGTGATAAAAAAGCCTTCTGTTTCGACCGCCAAACATTTCAGGGGAGCATTTGCAACCGTTCAGCTCCATTTCTGAGTGAATAGTCGAAAGTCAGATTTTTGATGAAATTGTGACCCCGGGGCTTAGGGATTTTTTCAAAAAAAAAATTCTGCCTGTTAAGTTGTCGATGACTGATTTCTTGTCCTGTGATAAAAAAACTTCTGTTTCGACCGCCAAACCTTTCAGGGGAGCATTTGCACCCGTTTGGCATCATGTTTGAGTGAATTCCCGAAAGTCCGATTTTTGATGAAATTGTGACCCCGGGGCTTACGGATTTTTTCAAAAAAAAATTTAAGCCGGTTAAGTTGTCGACGGCTGATTTCTTGTCCTGTGATAAAAAAGCTTTCTGTTTCGACCGCCAAACCTTTCAGGGGAGCATTTGCAACCGTTTAGCTCCATTTTTGATTGAATTGCCGAAAGTCAGATTTTTGATGAAATTGTGACCCTGGGCTTTGGGATTTTTTTTTTAAAAAAATTCTGCCTGTTAAGTTGTCGATGGCTGATTTCTAGTCCTGTGAAAAAAAAAACTTCTGTTTCGACCGCCAAACCTCTCAGGGGAGCATTTGCACCCGTTTGGCATCATTTTTGAGTGAATTCCCGAAAGTCCGATTTTTGATGAAATTGTGACCCCGGGGCTTACTGATTTTTTCAAAAAAAAATTTAAGCCGGTTAAGTTGTCGAGGGCTGATTTCTTGTCCTGTGATAAAAGCCTTCTGTTTCGACCGCCAAACCTTTCAGGGGAGCATTTGCAACCGTTCAGCTCCATTTTTGAGTGAATTCCCGAAAGTCCGATTTTTGATGAAATTGTGACCCCGGGGCTTACGGATTTTTTCAAAAAAAAATTTAAGCCGGTTAAGTTGTCGACGGCTGATTTCTTGTCCTGTGATAAAAAAACTTCTGTTTCGACCGACAAACCTTTCAGGGGAGCATTTGCACCCGTTTGGCATCATTTTTGAGTGTATTCCCGAAAGTCCGATTTTTGATGAAATTGTGACCCCGGGGCTTAGGGATTTTTTCAAAAAAAAATTTCTGCCGGTTAACTTGTCGATGGCTGATTTCTTGTCCTGTGAGAAAAACAATACTGTTTCGACCGCAAACCCTTCAGGGGAGCATTTTCACCCGTTTGGCACCATTTTTGAGTGAATTGCCGAAAGTCAGATTTTTGATGAAATTGTGACCCCGGGGCTTAGGGATTTTTTCAAAAAAAAAAATTCTGCCGGTTAAGTTGTCGAGGGCTGATTTCTTGTCCTGTGATAAAAAGCCTTCTGTTTCGACCGCCAAACCTTTCAGGGGAGCATTTGCACCCGTTTGGCACCATTTTTGAGTGAATTGCCGAAAGTCAGATTTTTGATGAAATTGTGACCCCGGGGCTTAGGGATTTTTTAAAAAATAAAATTCTGCCGGTTAAGTTGTCGAGGGCTGATTTCTTGTCCTGTGATAAAAGCCTTCTGTTTCGACCGCCAAACATTTCAGGGGAGCATTTGCAACCGTTCAGCTCCATTTCTGAGTGAATTGCCGAAAGTCAGATTTTTGATGAAATTGTGACCCCGGGGCTTAGGGATTTTTTCAAAAAAAAAATTCTGCCGGTTAAGTTGTCGACGCCTGATTTCTTGTCCTGTGATAAAAAGACTTCTGTTTCGACATCCAAACGTTTCAGGGGAGCATTTGCAACCGTTTAGCTCCATTTTTGAGTGAATTGTCGAAAGTCAGATTTTTGATGAAATCGTGACCCAGGGGCTTATGGATTTTTTCAAAAAAAGAATTCTGCCGGTTAACTTGTCGATGGCTGATTTCTTGTCCTGTGATAAAAAAAATTCTGTTTCGACCGCCAAACCCTTCAGGGGAGCATTTTCACCCGTTTGGCACCATTTTTGAGTGAATTGCCAAAAGTCAGATTTTTCGGGGCTCAGGGATTTTTTCAAAAAAAAATAATTCTGCCGGTTAAGTTGTTGACGGCTGATTTCTTGTCCTGTGATAAAAAAGCTTTCTGTTTCGACCGCCAAACCTTTCAGGGGAGCATTTGCAACCGTTTGGCACCATTTTTGAGTGAATTCCCGAAAGTCCGATTTTTGATGAAATTGTGACCCCGGGGCTTACGGATTTTTTCAAAAAAAAAATTTCTACCGGTTAAGTTGTCGAGTGCTGATTTCTTGTCCTGTGATAAAAAGACTTCTGTTTCGACATCCAAACCTTTCAGGGGAGCATTTGCAACCGTTTGGCACCATTTTTGAGTGAATTGCCGAAAGTCAGATTTTTTATGAAATTGTGACCCCGGGGCTTACGGATTTTTTCAAAAAAAAATTTCTGCCGGTTAAGTTGTCGATGGCTGATTTCTTGTCCTGTGATAAAAAAAATTCTGTTTCGACCGCCAAACCCTTCAGGTGAGCATTTGCAACCGTTTAGCTCCATTTTTGAGTGAATTGTCGAAAGTCAGATTTTTGATGAAATTGTGACCCCGGAGCTTACGGACTTTTTCAAAAAAAAATTTAAGCCGGTTAAGTTGTTGAGGGCTGATTTCTTGTCCTGTGATAAAAAGACTTCTGTTTCGACATCCAAACGTTTCAGGGGAGCATTTGCAACCGTTTGGCACCATTTTTGAGTGAATTGCCGAAAGTCAGATTTTTGATGAAATTGTGACCCCGGGGCTTAGGGATTTTTTCAAAAATAAAATTCTGCCGGTTAAGTTGTTGAGGGCTGATTTCTTGTCCTATGAAAAAAAGCTTTCTGTTTCGACCGCCAAACCTTTCAGGGGAGCATTTGCAACCATTTAGCTCCATTTTTGAGTGAATTGCCGAAAGTCAGATTTTTGATGAAATTGTGACCCCGGGGCTTACGGATTTTTTCAAAAAAAAATTCTGCCGGTTAAGTTGTCGAGGGCTGATTTCTTGTCCTGTGATAAAAAGCCTTCTGTTTTGACCGCCAAACCTTTCAGGGGAGCATTTGCAACCGTTTAGCTCCTTTTTAGAGTGAATTGCCGAAAGTCAGATTTTTGATGAAATTGTGACGCCGGGGCTTACGGATTTTTTCAAAAAAAAATTCTGCCGGTTAAGTTGTCGATGGCTGATTTCTTGTCCTATGAAAAAAAGCTTTCTGTTTCGACCGCCAAACCTTTCAGGGGAGCATTTGCAACCGTTTAGCTCCATTTTTGAGTGAATTGTCGAAAGTCAGATTTTTGATGAAATTGTGACCCCGGGGCTTACGGATTTTTTCAAAAAAAAAATTCTGCCTGTTAAGTTGTCGAGGGCTGATTTCTTGTCCTGTGATAAAAAAACTTCTGTTTCGACCGCCAAACTGTTCAGGGGAGCATTTGCACCCGTTTGGCACCATTTTTGAGTGAATTGCCGAAAGTCAGATTTTTGATGAAATTGTGACCCCGGGGCTTAAGGATTTTTTTAAAAATAAAATTCTGCCGGTTAAGTTGTCGAGGGCTGATTTCTTGTCCTGTGATAAAAAGACTTCTGTTTCGACATCCAAACGTTTCAGGGGAGCATTTGCAAGCGTTTGACACCATTTTTGAGTGAATTGCCGAAAGTCAGATTTTTGATGAAATTGTGACCCCGGGGTTTACGGATTTTTTCAAAAAAAAATTTATGGCGGTTAAGTTGTCGAGGGATGATTTCTTGTCCTGTGATAAAAAGACTTCTGTTTCGACATCCAAACGTTTCAGGGGAGCATTTGCAACCGTTTGGCACCATTTTTGAGTGAATTGCCGAAAGTCAGATTTTTGATGAAATTGTGACCCCGGGGCTTACGGATTTTTTCAAAAAAAAAAATCTGCCTGTTAAGTTGTCGAGGGCTGATTTCTTGTCCTGTTATAAAAAGCCTTCTGTTTTGACCGCCAAACCTTTCAGGGGAGCATTTGCAACCGTTTAGCTCCATTTTTGAGTGAATTGTCGAAAGTCAGATTTTTGATGAAATTGTGACCCCGGGGCTTAGGGATTTTTTTAAAAGTAAAATTCTGCCGGTTAATTTGTCGAGGGCTGATTTCTTGTCCTGTGATAAAAAGCCTTCTGTTTCGACCGCCAAACCTTTCAGGGAAGCGTTTGCAACCGTTTGGCACCATTTTTGAGTGAATTGCCGAAAGTCAGATTTTTGATGAAATTGTGACCCCGGGGCTTACGGATTTTTTCAAAAAAAAATTTCTGCCGGTTAAGTTGTCGAGGGCTGATTTCTTGTCTTTTGATAAAAAAAAATCTGTTTCGACCGACCGCCAAACCCTTCAGGGGAGCATTTTCACCTGTTTGGCACCATTTTTGAGTGAATTGCCGAAAGTCAGATTTTTGATGAAATTGTGACCCCGGGGCTTAGGGATTTTTTCAAAAAAAAAATTCTGCCGGTTAAGTTGTCGACGGCTGATTTCTTTTCCTGTCATAAAAAAAGCTTTCTGTTTCAACCGCCAAACCTTTCAGCGGAGCATTTGCAACCGGTTGGAACCATTTTTGAGAGAATTGCCGAAAGTCAGATTTTTGATGAAATTGTGACCCCGGGGCTTAGGGATTTTTTAAAAAATAAAATTCTGCCAGTTAAGTTGTCGAGGGCTGATTTCTTGTCCTGTGATAAAAAGCCTTCTGTTTCGACCGCCAAACCTTACAGGGGAGCATTTGCAACCATTTAGCTCCATTTTTGTGTGAATTGTCGAAAGTCAGATTTTTGATGAAATTGTGACCCTGGGGCTTACGGATTTTTTCAAAAAAAAAATTCTGCCTCTTAAGTTGTCGATGGCTGATTTCTCGTCCTGTGATAAAAAGACTTCTGTTTCGACATCCAAACGTTTCAGGGGAGCATTTGCAACCGTTTGGCACCATTTTTGAGTGAATTGCCGAAAGTCAGATTTTTGATGAAATTGTGACTCCGGGGCTTAGGGATTTTTTCAAAAAAAAAAATTCTGCCGGTTAACTTGTTGATATCTGATTTCTTGTCCTGTGATAAAAAAAATTCTGTTTCGACCGCCAAACCTTTCAGGGGAGCATCTGCACCCGTTTGGCACCATTTTTGAGTGAATTGCCGAAAGTCAGATTTTTGATGAAATTGTGACTCCGGGGCTTAGGGATTTTTTTAAAAATAAAATTCTGCCTGTTAAGTTGTCGAGGGCTGATTTCTTGTCCTGTGATGAAAAGCCTTCTGTTTCGACCGCCAAACCTTTCAGGGGAGCATTTGCAACCGTTTGGCACCATTTTTGAGTGAATTGCCGAAAGTCCGATTTTTGATGAAATTGTGACCTCGGGGCTTACGGATTTTTTCAAAAAAAAATTTCTGCCGGTTAACTTGTCGATGGCTGATTTCTTGTCTTGTGATAAAAAAAATTCTGTTTCGACCGACCGCCAAACCCTTCAGGGGAGCATTTTCACCTGTTTGGCACCATTTTTGAGTGAATTCCCGAAAGTCAGATTTTTGATGAAATTGTGTCCCCGGGGCTTAGGGATTTTTTCAAAAAAAAAATTCTGCCGGTTAAGTTGTCGACGCCTGATTTCTTGTCCTGTGATAAAAAGACTTCTGTTTCGACATCCAAACGTTTCAGGGGAGCATTTGCAACCGTTTAGCTCCATTTTTGAGTGAATTGTCGAAAGTCAGATTTTTGATGAAATCGTGACCCCGGGGCTTATGGATTTTTTCAAAAAAAAAATTCTGCCGGTTAACTTGTCGATGGCTGATTTCTTGTCCTGTGATAAAAAAAATTCTGTTTCGACCGCCAAACCCTTCAGGGGAGCATTTTCACCCGTTTGGCACCATTTTTGAGTGAATTGCCAAAAGTCAGATTTTTCGGGGCTTAGGGATTTTTTCAAAAAAAAAATTCTGCCGGTTAAGTTGTTGACGGCTGATTTCTTTTCCTGTGATAAAAAAGCTTTCTGTTTCGACCGCCAAACGTTTCAGGGGAGCATTTGCAACCGTTTGGCACCATTTTTGAGTGAATTCCCGAAAGTCCGATTTTTGATGAAATTGTGACCCCGGGGCTTACGGATTTTTTAAAAAAAAAATTTCTACCGGTTAAGTTGTCGATGGCTGATTTCTTGTCCTGTGATAAAAAAAATTCTGTTTCGACCGCCAAACCCTTCAGGGGAGCATTTTCACCCGTTTGGCACCATTTTTGAGTGAATTGCCGAAAGTCAGATTTTTTATGAAATTGTGACCCCGGGGCTTAGGGATTTTTTCAAAAAAAAAAAATTCTGCCGGTTAAGTTGTCGACGGCTGATTTCTTTTCCTGTGATAAAAAAGCTTTCTGTTTCGACCGCCAAACCTTTCAGGGGAGCATTTGCAACCGTTTGGCACCATTTTTGAGTGAATTCCCGAAAGTCCGATTTTTGATGAAATTGTGACCCCGGGGCTTACGGACTTTTTCAAAAAAAAATTTAAGCCGGTTAAGTTGTCGAGGGCTGATTTCTTGTCCTGTGATAAAAAGACTTCTGTTTCGACATCCAAACGTTTCAGGGGAGCATTTGCAACCGTTTGGCACCATTTTTGAGTGAATTGCCGAAAGTCAGATTTTTGATGAAATTGTGACCCCGGGGCTTAGGGATTTTTTCAAAAAAAAATTTCTGCCAGTTAACTTGTCGATGGCTGATTTCTTGTCCTGTGATAAAAAAAATTCTGTTTCAACCGCCAAACCTTTCAGGGGAGCATTTTCACCCGTTTGGCACCATTTTTGAGTGAATTGCCGAAAGTCAGATTTTTGATGAAATTGTGACCCCGGGGCTTAGGGATTTTTTTAAAAATAAAATTCTGCCGGTTAACTTGTCGAGGGCTGATTTCTTGTCCTGTGATAAAAAGCCTTCTGTTTCGACCGCCAAACCTTTCAGGGGAGCATTTGCAACCGTTTAGCTCCATTTTTGAGTGAATTGTCGAAAGTCAGATTTTTGATGAAATTGTGACCCCGGGGCTTACGGATTTTTTCAAAAAAAAATTTAAGCCGGTTAAGTAGTCGATGGCTGATTTCTTGACCTGTGATAAAAAAAAAATTCTGTTTCAACCGCCAAACCTTTCAGGGGAGCATTTGCACCCGTTTGGCACCATTTTTGAGTGAATTGCCGAAAGTCAAATTTTTGATGAAATTGTGACCCCGGGACTTACGGATTTTTTAAAAAATAAAATTCTGCCGGTTAAGTTGTAGAGGGCTGATTTCTTGTCCTGTGATAAAAAGCCTTCTGTTTCGACCGCCAAACCTTTCAGGGGAGCATTTGGAACCGTTTAGCTCCATTTTTGAGTGAATTGTCGAAAGTCAGATTTTTGATGAAATTGTGACCCCGGGGCTTACGGATTTTTTCAAAAAAAAAATTCTGCCTGTTAAGTTGTCGAGGGCTGATTTCTTGTCCTGTTATAAAAAGCCTTCTGTTTCGACATCCAAACCTTTCAGGGGAGCATTTGCAACCGTTTGGCACCATTTTTGAGTGAATTGCCGAAAGTCAGATTTTTGATGAAATTGTGACCCCGGGGCTTACGGATTTTTTCAAAAAAAAATTTCTGCCGGTTAAGTTTTCGATGGCTGATTTCTTGTCCTGTGATAAAAAAACTTCTGTTTCGACCGCCAAACCTTTCAGGGGACCATTTTCAACCCTTTGGCATCATTTTTGAGTGAATTGCCGAAAGTCAGATTTTTGATGAAATTGTGACCCCAGGGCTTAGGGATTTTTTCAAAAAAAAAAAATCTGCCGGTTAAGTTGTAGAGGGCTGATTTCTTGTCCTATGATAAAAAGCCTTCTGTTTTGACCGCCAAACCTTTCAGGGGAGCATTTGCACCCCTTTGGCATCATTTTTGAGTGAATTCCCGAAAGTCCGATTTTTGATGAAATTGTGACCCCGGGGCTTACGGACTTTTTCAAAAACAAATTTAACCCGGTTAAGTTGTCGAGGGCTGATTTCTTGTCCTATGATAAAAAGACTTCTGTTTCGACATCCAAACGTTTCAGGGGAGCATTTGCAACCGTTTGGCACCATTTTTGAGTGAATTGCCGAAAGTCAGATTTTTGATGAAATTGTGACCCCGGGGCTTAGGGGTTTTTTTAAAAATAAAATTCTGCCAGTTAAGTTGACGAGGGCTGATTTCTTGTCCTGTGATGAAAAGCCTTCTGTTTCGACCGCCAAACCTTTCAGGGGACCATTTTCAACCCTTTGGCATCATTTTTGAGTGAATTGCCGAAAGTCAGATTTTTGATGAAATTGTGACCCCGGGGCTTACGGATTTTTTCCAAAAAAATATTCTGCCGGTTAAGTTGTCGAGGGCTGATATCTTGTCCTGTGATAAAAAGCCTTCTGTTTTGACCACCAAACCTTTCAGGGGAGCATTTGAACCCGTTTGGCATCATTTTTGAGTGAATTCCCGAAAGTCCGATTTTTGATGAAATTGTGACCCCGGGGCTTACGGACTTTTTCAAAAAAAAATTTAAGCCGGTTAAGTTGTCGAGGGCTGATTTCTTGTCCTGTGATAAAAAGACTTCTGTTTCGACATCCAAACGTTTCAGGGGAGCATTTGCAACCGTTTGGCACCATTTTTGAGTGAATTGCCGAAAGTCAGATTTTTGATGAAATTGTGACCCCGGGGCTTACGGATTTTTTCAAAAAAAAAATTTAAGCCGTTTAAGTTGTCGAAGGCTGATTTCTTGTCCTGTGATAAACAGACTTCTGTTTCGACATCCAAACATTTCAGGGGAGCATTTGCAACCGTTTGGAACCATTTTTGAGTGAATTGCCGAAAGTCAGATTTTTCGGGGCTTAGGGATTTTTTCAAAAAAAAAAATTCTGCCGGTTAAGTTGTCGACGGCTGATTTCTTTTCCTGTGATAAAAAAGCTTTCTGTTTCGACCGCCAAACCTTTCATGGGAGCATTTGCAACCGTTAGGCACCATTTTTGAGTGAATTGCCGAAAGTCAGATTTTTGATGAAATTGTGACCCCAGGGCTTACGGATTTTTTCAAAAAAAAAATTCTGCCGGTTAAGTTGTCGATGGCTGATTTCTTGTCCTGTGATAAAAAAACTTCTGTTTCGACCGCCAAACCTTTCAGGGGAGCATTTGCACCCGTTTGGCACCATTTTTGAGTGAATTCCCCAAAGTCCGATTTTTGATGAAATTGTGAACTTACGGATTTTTTCAAAAAAAAAGTTTCTACCGGTTAAGTTGTCGAGGGCTGATTTCTTGTCCTGTGATAAAAAGACTTCTGTTTCGACATCCAAACCTTTCAGGGGAGCATTTGCAACCGTTAGGCACCATTTTTGAGTGAATTGCCGAAAGTCAGATTTTTTATGAAATTGTGACCCCGGGGCTTAGGGATTTTTTCAAAAAAAAAATTCTGCCTGTTAAGTTGTCGACGGCTGATTTCTTTTCCTATGATAAAAAAGCTTTCTGTTTCGACCGCCAAACCTTTCAGGGGAGCATTTGCAACCGTTTGGCACCATTTTTGAGTGAATTGCCGAAAGTCAGATTTTTGATGAAATTGTGACTCCGGGGCTTAGGGATTTTTTCAAAAAAAAAAATCTGCCGGTTAACTTGTCGATGGCTGATTTCTTGTCCTGTGATAAAAAGCCTTCTGTTTTGACCGCCAAACCTTTCAGGGGAGCATCTGCACCCGTTTGGCACCATTTTTGAGTGAATTCCCGAAAGTCCGATTTTTGATGAAATTGTGACCCCGGGGCTTAGGGATTTTTTTAAAAATAAAATTCTGCCGGTTAAGTTGACGAGGGCTGATTTCTTGTCCTGTGATAAAAAGACTTCTGTTTCGACATCCAAACGTTTCAGGGGAGCATTTGCAACCGTTTGGCACCATTTTTGAGTGAATTGCCGAAAGTCAGATTTTTGATGAAATTGTGACCTCGGGGCTTACGGATTTTTTCAAAAAAAAAATTCTGCCGGTTAACTTGTCGATGGCTGATTTCTTGTCTTTTGATAAAAAAAAATCTGTTTCGACCGACCGCCAAACCCTTCAGGGGAGCATTTTCAACTGTTTGGCACCATTTTTGAGTGAATTGCTGAAGTCAGATTTTTGATGAAATTGTGACCCCGGGGCTTAGGGATTTTTTCAAAAAAAAATTCTGCCGGTTAAGTTGTCGACAGCTGATTTCTTTTCCTGTGATAAAAAAGCTTTCTGTTTCGACCGCCAAACCTTTCAGCGGAGCATTTGCAACCGTTTGGCACCATTTTTGAGTGAATTGCCGAAAGTCAGATTTTTGATGAAATTGTGACCCCGGGGCTTAGGGATTTTTTTAAAAATAAAATTCTGCCAGTTAAGTTGTCGAGGGCTGATTTCTTGTCCTGTGATAAAAAGCCTTCTGTTTCGACCGCCAAACCTTTCAGGGGAGCATTTGCAACCGTTTAGCTCCATTTTTGAGTGAATTGTCGAAAGTCAGATTTTTGATGAAATTGTGACCCCGGGGCTTAGGGATTTTTTCAAAAAAAAAATTTTGCCTGTTAAGTTGTCGATGGCTGATTTCTTGTCCTGTGATAAAAAAAACTTCTGTTTCGACCGCCAAACCTTTCAGGGGAGCATTTCATCATTTTTGAGTGAATTCCCGAAAATCCGATTTTTGATGAAATTGTGACCCCTGGGCTTACGGATTTTTTCAAAAAAAAAATTAAGCCGGTTAAGTTGTCGAGGGCTGATTTCTTGTCCTGTGGTAAAAAGACTTCTGTTTCGACATCCAAACGTTTCAGGGTAGCATTTGCAAGCGTTTGACACCATTTTTGAGTGAATTGCCGAAAGTCAGATTTTTGATGAAATTGTGACCCCGGGGCTTAGGGATTTTTTCAAAAAAAAATTTCTGCCGGTTAACTTGTCGATGGCTGATTTCTTGTCCTGTGATAAAAAAAATTCTGTTTCAACCGCCAAACCTTTCAGGGGAGCATCTGCACCCGTTTGACACCATTTTTGAGTGAATTGTCGAAACTCAGATTTTTGATGAAATTGTGACCTCGGGGCTTACGGATTTTTTCAAAAAAAAATTTCTGCCGGTTAACTTGTCGATGGCTGATTTCTTGTATTTTGATAAAAAAAAATCTGTTTCGACCGACCGCCAAACCCTTCAGGGGAGCATTTTCACCTGTTTGGCACCATTTTTGAGTGAATTGCCGAAAGTCAGATTTTTGATGAAATTGTGACCCCGGGGCTTAGGGATTTTTTTAAAAAAAAATTCTGCCGGTTAAGTTGTCGACGGCTGATTTCTTTTCCTGTGATAAAAAAAGCTTTCTGTTTCGACCGCCAAACCTTTCAGCAGAGCATTTGCAACCGTTTGGCACCATTTTTGAGAGAATTGCCGAAAGTCAGATTTTTGATGAAATTGTGACCCCGGGGCTTAGGGATTTTTTCAAAAAAAAAATTCTGCCGGTTAAGTTGTCGAGGGCTGATTTCTTGTCCTGTGATAAAAAGCCTTCTGTTTTGACCGCCAAACCTTTCAGGGGAGCATTTTCAACCGTTTAGCTCCATTTTTGAGTGAATTCCCGAAAGTCCGATTTTTGATGAAATTGTGACCTTACGGATTTTTTTTAAAAAAAATTTCTACCGGTTATGTTGTCGAGGGCTGATTTCTTGTCCTGTGATAAAAAGACTTCTCTTTCGACATCCAAACGTTTCAGGGTAGCATTTGCAACCGTTTGGCACCATTTTTGAGTGAATTGCCGAAAGTCAGATTTTTGATGAAATTGTGACCCCGGGGCTTAGGGATTTTTTCAAAAAAAAATTTCTGCCGGTTAACTTGTCGATGGCTGATTTCTTGTCCTGTGATAAAAAAAATTCTGTTTCAACCGCCAAACCTTTCAGGGGAGCATCTGCACCCGTTTGGCACCATTTTTGAGTGAATTGTCGAAAGTCAGATTTTTGATGAAATTGTGACCTCGGGGCTTACGGATTTTTTCAAAAAAAAATTTCTGCCGGTTAACTTGTCGATGGCTGATTTCTTGTATTTTGATAAAAATAAATCTTTTTCGACCGACCGCCAAACCCTTCAGGGGAGCATTTTCACCTGTTTGGCACCATTTTTGAGTGAATTGCCGAAAGTCAGATTTTTGATGAAATTGTGACCCCGGGGCTTAGGGATTTTTTTAAAAAAAAATTCTGCCGGTTAAGTTGTCGACGGCTGATTTCTTTTCCTGTGATAAAAAAAGCTTTCTGTTTCGACCGCCAAACCTTTCAGCAGAGCATTTGCAACCGTTTGGCACCATTTTTGAGAGAATTGCCGAAAGTCAGATTTTTGATGAAATTGTGACCCCGGGGCTTAGGGATTTTTTCCAAAAAAAAATTCTGCCGGTTAAGTTGTCGTCGGCTGATTTCTTTTCCTGTGATAAAAAAAGCTTTCTCTTTCGACCGCCAAACCTTTCAGCGGAGCATTTGCAACCGTTTGGCACCATTTTTGAGTGAATTGCCGAAAGCTAGATTTTTGATGAAATTGTGACCCCGGGGCTTAGGGATTTTTTCAAAAAAAAATTTCTGCCGGTTAACTTGTCGATATCTGATTTCTTGTCCTGTGATAAAAAAAAATTCTGTTTCAACCGCCAAACCTTTCAGGGGAGCATCTGCACCCGTTTGGCACCATTTTTCAGTGAATTGCCGAAAGTCAGATTTTTGATGAAATTGTGACCCCGGGGCTTACGGATTTTTTTAAAAATAAAATTCTGCCGGTTAAGTTGTCGAGGGCTGATTTCTTGTCTTGTGATGAAAAGCCTTCTGTTTCGACCGCCAAACCTTTCAGGGGAGCATTTGCAGCCGTTTAGCTCCATTTTTGAGTGAATTGTCGAAAGTCAGATTATTGATGAAATTGTGACCCCGGGGCTTACGGGTTTTTTCAAAAAAAAATTTAAGCCGGTTAAGTTGTCGAGGGCTGATTTCTTGTCCTGTGATAAAAAAACTTCTGTTTCGACCGCCAAACTGTTCAGGGGAGCATTTGCACCCGTTTGGCACCATTTTTGAGTGAATTGCCGAAAGTCAGATTTTTGCTGAAATTGTGACCCCGGGGCTTAAGGATTTTTTTAAAAATAAAATTCTGCCGGTTAAGTTGTCGAGGGCTGATTTCTTGTCCTGTGATAAAAAGACTTCTGTTTCGACATCCAAACGTTTCAGGGGAGCATTTGCAAGCGTTTGACACCATTTTTGAGTGAATTGCCGAAAGTCAGATTTTTGATGAAATTGTGACCCCGGGGTTTACGGATTTTTTCAAAAAAAAATTTATGGCGGTTAAGTTGTCGAGGGATGATTTCTTGTCCTGTGATAAAAAGACTTCTGTTTCGACATCCAAACGTTTCAGGGGAGCATTTGCAACCGTTTGGCACCATTTTTGAGTGAATTGCCGAAAGTCAGATTTTTGATGAAATTGTGACCCCGGGGCTTAGGGATTTTTTCAAAAAAAAATTTCTGCCGGTTAACTTGTCGATGGCTGATTTCTTGTCCTGTGATAAAAAAAATTCTGTTTCAACCGCCAAACCTTTCAGGGGAGCATCTGCACCCGTTTGGCACCATTTTTGAGTGAATTGTCGAAAGTCAGATTTTTGATGAAATTGTGACCTCGGGGCTTACGGAGTTTTTCAAAAAAAAATTTCTGCCGGTTAACTTGTCGATGGCTGATTTCTTGTATTTTGATAAAAAAAAATCTTTTTCGACCGACCGCCAAACCCTTCAGGGGAGCATTTTCACCTGTTTGGCACCATTTTTGAGTGAATTGCCGAAAGTCAGATTTTTGATGAAATTGTGACCCCGGGGCTTAGGGATTTTTTTAAAAAAAAATTCTGCCGGTTAAGTTGTCGACGGCTGATTTCTTTTCCTGTGATAAAAAAAGCTTTCTGTTTCGACCGCCAAACCTTTCAGCAGAGCATTTGCAACCGTTTGGCACCATTTTTGAGAGAATTGCCGAAAGTCAGATTTTTGATGAAATTGTGACCCCGGGGCTTAGGGATTTTTTCCAAAAAAAAATTCTGCCGGTTAAGTTGTCGTCGGCTGATTTCTTTTCCTGTGATATAAAAAGCTTTCTCTTTCGACCGCCAAACCTTTCAGCGGAGCATTTGCAACCGTTTGGCACCATTTTTGAGTGAATTGCCGAAAGCTAGATTTTTGATGAAATTGTGACCCCGGGGCTTAGGGATTTTTTCAAAAAAAAATTTCTGCCGGTTAACTTGTCGATATCTGATTTCTTGTCCTGTGATAAAAAAAAATTCTGTTTCAACCGCCAAACCTTTCAGGGGAGCATCTGCACCCGTTTGGCACCATTTTTCAGTGAATTGCCGAAAGTCAGATTTTTGATGAAATTGTGACCCCGGGGCTTACGGATTTTTTTAAAAATAAAATTCTGCCGGTTAAGTTGTCGAGGGCTGATTTCTTGTCTTGTGATGAAAAGCCTTCTGTTTCGACCGCCAAACCTTTCAGGGGAGCATTTGCAACCGTTTAGCTCCATTTTTGAGTGAATTGTCGAAAGTCAGATTATTGATGAAATTGTGACCCCGGGGCTTACGTGTTTTTTCAAAAAAAAATTTAAGCCGGTTAAGTTGTCGAGGGCTGATTTCTTGTCCTGTGATAAAAAAACTTCTGTTTCGACCGCCAAACTGTTCAGGGGAGCATTTGCACCCGTTTGGCACCATTTTTGAGTGAATTGCCGAAAGTCAGATTTTTGATGAAATTGTGACCCCGGGGTTTACGGATTTTTTCAAAAAAAAATTTATGGCGGTTAAGTTGTCGAGGGATGATTTCTTGTCCTGTGATAAAAAGACTTCTGTTTCGACATCCAAACGTTTCAGGGGAGCATTTGCAACCGTTTGGCACCATTTTTGAGTGAATTGCCGAAAGTCAGATTTTTGATGAAATTGTGACCCCGGGGCTTACGGATTTTTTCAAAAAAAAAAATCTGCCTGTTAAGTTGTCGAGGGCTGATTTCTTGTCCTGTTATAAAAAGCCTTCTGTTTTGACCGCCAAACCTTTCAGGGGAGCATTTGCAACCGTTTAGCTCCATTTTTGAGTGAATTGTCGAAAGTCAGATTTTTGATGAAATTGTGACCCCGGGGCTTAGGGATTTTTTTAAAAGTAAAATTCTGCCGGTTAATTTGTCGAGGGCTGATTTCTTGTCCTGTGATAAAAAGCCTTCTGTTTCGACCGCCAAACCTTTCAGGGAAGCATTTGCAACCGTTTGGCACCATTTTTGAGTGAATTGCCGAAAGTCAGATTTTTGATGAAATTGTGACCCCGGGGCTTACGGATTTTTTCAAAAAAAAATTTCTGCCGGTTAAGTTGTCGAGGGCTGATTTCTTGTCTTTTGATAAAAAAAAATCTGTTTCGACCGACCGCCAAACCCTTCAGGGGAGCATTTTCACCTGTTTGGCACCATTTTTGAGTGAATTGCCGAAAGTCAGATTTTTGATGAAATTGTGACCCCGGGGCTTAGGGATTTTTTCAAAAAAAAAATTCTGCCGGTTAAGTTGTCGACGGCTGATTTCTTTTCCTGTCATAAAAAAAGCTTTCTGTTTCAACCGCCAAACCTTTCAGCGGAGCATTTGCAACCGGTTGGAACCATTTTTGAGAGAATTGCCGAAAGTCAGATTTTTGATGAAATTGTGACCCCGGGGCTTAGGGATTTTTTAAAAAATAAAATTCTGCCAGTTAAGTTGTCGAGGGCTGATTTCTTGTCCTGTGATAAAAAGCCTTCTGTTTCGACCGCCAAACCTTACAGGGGAGCATTTGCAACCATTTAGCTCCATTTTTGTGTGAATTGTCGAAAGTCAGATTTTTGATGAAATTGTGACCCTGGGGCTTACGGATTTTTTCAAAAAAAAAATTCTGCCTCTTAAGTTGTCGATGGCTGATTTCTCGTCCTGTGATAAAAAGACTTCTGTTTCGACATCCAAACGTTTCAGGGGAGCATTTGCAACCGTTTGGCACCATTTTTGAGTGAATTGCCGAAAGTCAGATTTTTGATGAAATTGTGACTCCGGGGCTTAGGGATTTTTTCAAAAAAAAAAATTCTGCCGGTTAACTTGTTGATATCTGATTTCTTGTCCTGTGATAAAAAAAATTCTGTTTCGACCGCCAAACCTTTCAGGGGAGCATCTGCACCCGTTTGGCACCATTTTTGAGTGAATTGCCGAAAGTCAGATTTTTGATGAAATTGTGACCCCGGGGCTTAGGGATTTTTTTAAAAATAAAATTCTGCCTGTTAAGTTGTCGAGGGCTGATTTCTTGTCCTGTGATGAAAAGCCTTCTGTTTCGACCGCCAAACCTTTCAGGGGAGCATTTGCAACCGTTTAGCTCCAATTTTGAGTGAATTGCCGAAAGTCAGATTTTTGATGAAATTGTGAACCCGGGGCTTACGGATTTTTTCAAAAAAAAATTTAAGCCGGTTAAGTTGTCGAGGGCTGATTTCTTGTCATGTGATAAAAAAACTTCTGTTTCGACCGCCAAACTGTTCAGGGGAGCATTTGCACCCGTTTGGCACCATTTTTGAGTGAATTGCCGAAAGTCAAATTTTTGATGAAATTGTGACCCCGGGGCTTAGGGATTTTTTAAAAAATAAAATTCTGCCGTTTAAGTTGTCGAGGGCTGATTTCTTGTCCTGTGATAAAAAGACTTCTGTTTCGACATCCAAACGTTTCAGGGCAGCATTTGCAAGCGTTTGACACCATTTTTGAGTGAATTGCCGAAAGTCAGATTTTTGATGAAATTGTGACCCCGGGGCTTAGGGATTTTTTCAAAAAAAAAATTCTGCCGGTTTACTTGTCGATGGCTGATTTCTTGTCCTGTGATAAAAAAAATTCTGTTTCAACCGCCAAACCTTTCAGGGGAGCATCTGCACCCGTTTGGCACCATTTTTGAGTGAATTGCCGAAAGTCAGATTTTTGATGAAATTGTGACCCCGGGGCCTACGGATTTTTTCAAAAAAAAATTTAAGCCGGTTAAGTTGTCGATGGCTGATTTCTTGTCCTGTGATAAAAAGCCTTCTGTTTTGACCGCCAAACCTTTCAGGGGAGCATTTGCAACCGTTTAGCTCCATTTTTGAGTGAATTGTCGAAAGTCAGATTTTTGATGAAATTGTGACCCCGGGGCTTACAGATTTTTTCAAAAAAAAAATTCTGCCTGTTAAGTTGTCGATGGCTGATTTCTTGTCCTGTGATAAAAAAACTTCTGTTTCGACCGCCAAACCTTTCAGGGGAGCATTTGCACCCGTTTGGCATCAATTTTGAGAGAATTGCCGAAAGTCAGATTTTTGATGAAATTGTGACCCCGGGGCTTAGGGATTTTTTCCAAAAAAAAATTCTGCCGGTTAAGTTGTCGTCGGCTGATTTCTTTTCCTGTGATAAAAAAAGCTTTCTCTTTCGACCGCCAAACCTTTCAGCGGAGCATTTGCAACCGTTTGGCACCATTTTTGAGTGAATTGCCGAAAGCTAGATTTTTGATGAAATTGTGACCCCGGGGCTTAGGGATTTTTTCAAAAAAAAATTTCTGCCGGTTAACTTGTCGATATCTGATTTCTTGTCCTGTGATAAAAAAAAATTCTGTTTCAACCGCCAAACCTTTCAGGGGAGCATCTGCACCCGTTTGGCACCATTTTTCAGTGAATTGCCGAAAGTCAGATTTTTGATGAAATTGTGACCCCGGGGCTTACGGATTTTTTTAAAAATAAAATTCTGCCGGTTAAGTTGTCGAGGGCTGATTTCTTGTCTTGTGATGAAAAGCCTTCTGTTTCGACCGCCAAACCTTTCAGGGGAGCATTTGCAACCGTTTAGCTCCATTTTTGAGTGAATTGTCGAAAGTCAGATTATTGCTGAAATTGTGACCCCGGGGCTTAAGGATTTTTTTAAAAATAAAATTCTGCCGGTTAAGTTGTCGAGGGCTGATTTCTTGTCCTGTGATAAAAAGACTTCTGTTTCGACATCCAAACGTTTCAGGGGAGCATTTGCAAGCGTTTGACACCATTTTTGAGTGAATTGCCGAAAGTCAGATTTTTGATGAAATTGTGACCCCGGGGTTTACGGATTTTTTCAAAAAAAAATTTATGGCGGTTAAGTTGTCGAGGGATGATTTCTTGTCCTGTGATAAAAAGACTTCTGTTTCGACATCCAAACGTTTCAGGGGAGCATTTGCAACCGTTTGGCACCATTTTTGAGTGAATTGCCGAAAGTCAGATTTTTGATGAAATTGTGACCCCGGGGCTTAGGGATTTTTTCAAAAAAAAAATTCTGCCGGTTAACTTGTCGATGGCTGATTTCTTGTCCTGTGATAAAAAAAATTCTGTTTCAACCGCCAAACCTTTCAGGGGAGCATCTGCACCCGTTTGGCACCATTTTTGAGTGAATTGTCGAAAGTCAGATTTTTGATGAAATTGTGACCTCGGGGCTTACGGATTTTTTCAAAAAAAAATTTCTGCCGGTTAAGTTGTCGATGGCTGATTTCTTGTATTTTGATAAAAAAAAATCTTTTTCGACCGACCGCCAAACCCTTCAGGGGAGCATTTTCACCTGTTTGGCACCATTTTTGAGTGAATTGCCGAAAGTCAGATTTTTGATGAAATTGTGACCCCGGGGCTTAGGGATTTTTTTAAAAAAAAATTCTGCCGGTTAAGTTGTCGACGGCTGATTTCTTTTCCTGTGATAAAAAAAGCTTTCTGTTTCGACCGCCAAACCTTTCAGCAGAGCATTTGCAACCGTTTGGCACCATTTTTGAGAGAATTGCCGAAAGTCAGATTTTTGATGAAATTGTGACCCCGGGGCTTAGGGATTTTTTCCAAAAAAAAATTCTGCCGGTTAAGTTGTCGTCGGCTGATTTCTTTTCCTGTGATATAAAAAGCTTTCTCTTTCGACCGCCAAACCTTTCAGCGGAGCATTTGCAACCGTTTGGCACCATTTTTGAGTGAATTGCCGAAAGCTAGATTTTTGATGAAATTGTGACCCCGGGGCTTAGGGATTTTTTCAAAAAAAAATTTCTGCCGGTTAACTTGTCGATATCTGATTTCTTGTCCTGTGATAAAAAAAAATTCTGTTTCAACCGCCAAACCTTTCAGGGGAGCATCTGCACCCGTTTGGCACCATTTTTCAGTGAATTGCCGAAAGTCAGATTTTTGATGAAATTGTGACCCCGGGGCTTACGGATTTTTTTAAAAATAAAATTCTGCCGGTTAAGTTGTCGAGGGCTGATTTCTTGTCTTGTGATGAAAAGCCTTCTGTTTCGACCGCCAAACCTTTCAGGGGAGCATTTGCAACCGTTTAGCTCCATTTTTGAGTGAATTGTCGAAAGTCAGATTATTGATGAAATTGTGACCCCGGGGCTTACGGGTTTTTTCAAAAAAAAATTTAAGCCGGTTAAGTTGTCGAGGGCTGATTTCTTGTCCTGTGATAAAAAAACTTCTGTTTCGACCGCCAAACTGTTCAGGGGAGCATTTGCAACCGTTTGGCACCATTTTTGAGTGAATTGCCGAAAGTCAGATTTTTGATGAAATTGTGACCCCGGGGCTTACGGATTTTTTCAAAAAAAAATTTCTGCCGGTTAAGTTGTCGAGGGCTGATTTCTTGTCTTTTGATAAAAAAAAATCTGTTTCGACCGACCGCCAAACCCTTCAGGGGAGCATTTTCACCTGTTTGGCACCATTTTTGAGTGAATTGCCGAAAGTCAGATTTTTGATGAAATTGTGACCCCGGGGCTTAGGGATTTTTTCAAAAAAAAAATTCTGCCGGTTAAGTTGTCGACGGCTGATTTCTTTTCCTGTCATAAAAAAAGCTTTCTGTTTCAACCGCCAAACCTTTCAGCGGAGCATTTGCAACCGGTTGGAACCATTTTTGAGAGAATTGCCGAAAGTCAGATTTTTGATGAAATTGTGACCCCGGGGCTTAGGGATTTTTTAAAAAATAAAATTCTGCCAGTTAAGTTGTCGAGGGCTGATTTCTTGTCCTGTGATAAAAAGCCTTCTGTTTCGACCGCCAAACCTTACAGGGGAGCATTTGCAACCATTTAGCTCCATTTTTGTGTGAATTGTCGAAAGTCAGATTTTTGATGAAATTGTGACCCTGGGGCTTACGGATTTTTTCAAAAAAAAAATTCTGCCTCTTAAGTTGTCGATGGCTGATTTCTCGTCCTGTGATAAAAAGACTTCTGTTTCGACATCCAAACGTTTCAGGGGAGCATTTGCAACCGTTTGGCACCATTTTTGAGTGAATTGCCGAAAGTCAGATTTTTTTTTTTTTTTTTTTTCACATTTAATTTTTTTTTATTACTTGCATCAAGAAAAAGATTAAACAAAAGAATTATCTACACACACATGAGCTAATAAAAATAGAAATCATACACAATCATACACCACTAAAGAGAAAAAAAGTAAGAACAGAAGAAATATAAAAGAAAAAAAAAAAAAAACTTAATTTTCACATTTACTCCTTCTTAAATTAACACTTTCGGGACTTCCTTTAGCTTTCCCGACAATCATTCGAAATAATACTTTAAGCTACGCATTTCTTAGTAAATATTGTCATTATACTTTTTTATATTTATTTCTTAATATATACTATTCATTATTCGTTATACATTATTTGTACTCCTATTATCTTCAAACAATAACTCATATTCACTTACAGTGCATCTCTAAATCCCCTTAGCGTTATTTTCCCTTGACTAATAAGTTCCAGATAATCCACATACTTTCCCCAATCCTTGGTAAATTTTTGGTCTCTTATGTATCTTACTTTACCTGCAAGTCTATCCATTTCCATGTAATCTAGTAGTTTAGATCTCCACTCCTCTACCGTTGGTATTTCCTGTCTTTTCCACATCTGAGCAAGCATTACTCTTGCTGCTGTAACTGCATAGTACACTAGTTTACAATCTTTTTTCTTTATCTCATGGCCTAACATGCCTAATAAGAAAAGTTCTGCTTTCTTTGAGAACGTATATTTTAAGATCTTCTTTAATTCTATATAAATTTTTTCCCAGAACTGCTTCACTATTCCACACTCCCACCACATATGGTAGAAGGAACCCTCACTAACCCTGCATTTCCAGCATTTATTATCCACCTTATACATCTTTGATAATTTCATGGGTGTTAGATACCATCTATAAAACATCTTCAATACGTTCTCCTTTATCATTGTACAGGCCGTAAAATTTAATCCTTCATTCCAAAGTCTTTCCCAATCTTCAAATAGTATACTATGTCCTACGTCCTGTGCCCAGCGAATCATCACACATTTAACTTCCTCATCTCCTAAACTCCAGTCTAACAGTATCCTATACATTTTCGAAACAGTTTTCTCTTCTTTATTTATAATCTCCATCTGAAACTTGGATTCCTTCTCTCCATAGCCTCTCTCTTTAAGATCTTTCTTAAACATCTGATTCACCTGGAGATGGTGTAGCCAATCGAAAACATACTCTTTGACCTGATCGTATGGTCGGACCTTCCATTTACCGTCTTCTTTAATTATTAGCTGATTATATCTTGCCCAGTTACTTCTCATATTAATAGCCTTTACGCACATTACTTCCAGAGGTGAAAGCCAATGTGGCGTTTTTGGTTCCAGCAAGTTTTTATATTTTTCCCAAATTTCAATTAGTGATCCTCTAAAAATATGATTTCCAAACCCCCTGTGTATCCTCCATTTTTCCCGCCATAAATAGGCGTGCCAGCCGAAGTTGTTGTCATGACCCTCCAAATCCAATAACTCCCTATTCTCCCACTTTACCCAGTCCTTAACCCAACTTAGGCAAACCGCCTCATAGTATAACTTCACATCCGGCAATGCGAAACCTCCCCTTTCTTTTATATCTGTCAATAATTTAAACTGAATCCGCGGCTTCTTTCCCTGCCAGATGTATCTCGAGAGCGTTCGTTGCCACTCTTTAAAAATTCGGCTTCCTTTAATTATTGGGATAGTTTGAAACAGAAACATCAACCTGGGTAATACATTCATCTTAATTGTGTTAATCCTGCCCCAAAATGACAGTTTTAACCTCCCCCATATTTCCAAGTCTTTTTTTATTTCCCTCCACGTCGGTTCATAATTATTTTTAAATAAATCTATGTTCTTAGGTGTTATCCAAATACCAAGATATTTCACTTTTTTGACTACCTCTATTTGTGTTTGCTGTTGAATTATTTCTGTGGTTTTCTGATCTAAGTTTTTGCTTATTATTTTGGTTTTACTCTTATTTAATTTGAACCCTGCCACCTCTCCAAATTGCTCTAATTCTTTCAATATTTCTTCCATTGCAGTTGTTGGTTCCTCTGACATTATTACAACATCATCCGCATATGCTCTGATCTTGTATACATTCTGTCCGACCCACACTCCTTTTATTTTTTGGTTCTGCCGTATAGAATTTAATAGGACTTCCAATGTCATTATGAACAGAAGCGGGGAGAGCGGGCAGCCCTGTCTCGTTCCTTTTTGTATCTTTATCTCTTCTGTCACTATGTTATTAATGATCAATTTGGCTTTCTGGTCTGTATATATAGCTTTTACTCCATTAAAGAAATCTTCCCCCACCTCCATATATTCTAAATTTTTCAGCATAAAGTCCCAAATGACATTGTCAAATGCCTTTTCGGCGTCTACAAACATCATTATAGCTTGTTTGTTAATCCTAACAGATAAGTACTCCAACATATTGATTATATTCCTTGTGTTGTCTCTCATCTGCCGACCTGGCAGGAATCCTGCTTGATCTCTGTGAATATTTTCTGATAACAACCTCCTCAACCTTCTCGCTAGGATCCCTGCAAAAATTTTATAATCTATATTCAGCAGTGAGATCGGTCTATAATTTTTGACCTGGGTTAAATCCGCGTCCTGTTTAGGAATGAACGTAATAAATGCCTCCCTCCAAGTCTCTGGGAGTTCTCCTTTCCTTAGAATATTATCCATAATTTCTTTCATAGGTCCCATCAATACAGTTTTCATCTCCTTATAATAACCTGCAGTAAATCCGTCTGGACCTGGGGCTTTTCCTCTCTTTAGCTCTTTTATTACATCTTCTATTTCATCACTTCCTATTGGGGTATTTAGTCGTTGTTTTCCCTCCATTGAAATTTTCTGCACCCCTTTGTCCCTCAGAAATCTTTCTATTCTCCTTAAATTAGTTCTCTCCCTGTTAGAGTATAGTCTTCTATAGTAGTCATGAAACTCTCTCCTAATTTCTTTGGGGTCTGTTTTCTCTTCCTCTCCTACCTTTATTTTATTTATTGTACTCCGTTCCTTCCTCTTTTTTATTTGCCAGGCAAGCCATTTGCCTGATTTATTTGCAAACTCAAAGTTTTTTTGTCTTAATTTTTTGATATTCCACTCCACCTCTCTGTTTATTATTATGGCAAATTGGGCTTGTAATATTTTTATTCTTTCTTTTGCTTTCTGACAATTGGGTTTTTGGGCTAATTTTTGTTCATTTACCATTATCTGCCTCAAAATTTCCTCCCTCCCTTTCTCTCTATTCTTATTTTTAATTGCATTTTGCTGGATAAAGTAGCCTCTTATTACTGCCTTGCTTGCGTCCCACACCACATTAGCTTTTGTTCCTTTACCACTGTTTTCCTTAAAGTATTGCTTTAGTCTTTCCTGCGCCGTCTCAACAATTTTTTGGTCTTCCAGAAGATAATCCTTCAATCTCCATCTAAAACTTCTTGGCTCCAGGCTTTTTATTTCTAACTCTATCGGGTTATGATCTGAAATTACCCTCGGTCTTATTTCTATTAGTTTAATTCTTGGGCATAATTCACTTGAGGTCCATATCTGGTCGATCCGTGACATAGACTGATTGGGTTCCGAGTGGAAGGTGAATTGTTTATCTAGTGGGTGTTTGAGACGCCAGATATCTATCAAATTACTATTATCCACCATTGAAAAAAAAGATTTTGGTAGTTTCCCGTTCCTACTTCCTCCTTCTCTATACCTATCCACTTCTAGAGAAACCACCCCGTTCAAATCACCCATTAGAACAATTTTCTGATCTACATATTCACATATTTTCTCTTCCAATTTATTAAAGAATTCCGACTTATTGTCATTTGGGGCATACACCCCTATTAACACCAAATTTTCTCCTTGCCAATTAATACGGACCCCTATTATCCTACCCTCTTCATCCTTAAATATTGTTCTAGCTTCAATCTTATTTTTAATATATAGTACCACTCCTCTTTTCTTCTCTTTATCCAATGATTCAAATTCCTTCCCCAATCTCTTGTTAATTAATATTTTCCTGTGCCTTCTGGCTATATGCGTTTCCTGGAGACAAATAACATCCAAATTTTTCTTTTTCAAATATTGCTCGATTTTATTCCTCTTTTTTTTCTCATTCATCCCATTGATGTTCCAACTCCAAATTTTTAACCCCATAATTTCTAACTCTCCCTAACTCTCCCGTGAATTTTCCTTTTCTTTATGGATTCTCTGGGTCCCCCTCTTCTACTTCGCCCTCTGTTTCTTCGTCTGGTCCACTCCCCCCTCCCTCCTCTTCCTCTTTCGATTCTGATTCTCCTGAAGCTCCTCCCTCCGCTCCCCCCCTTCCATTCATCTGTGCTCTTAACTCTTTATATTTTCTCAGGAATTTCCCGGTTTCCTCCTGATTTAATAACTTGTGTTTTTTGCCTCTATATGCAAAAGATAACCCCTCCGGGAATTCCCACCTGAATTCAATTTTATTTTTCTTCAGTGCCTGCACCAATGGTTTATAAGAGTCTCTTCGTTTGAGTAGTCTGATTGGGATGTCTTTAAAAATAATGATGTAATTCCCCTCAATATTCAACCTCTTTTCCCTATTCTTTTGAAGAATCTTGTTCCTTATATCTTTATCTTTAAATGTAATCAGGCAGTCGCCTGTATATCTCTTTGTTCTTGTTGAGCTAACCCGCATTCTAAATGCACTCTGCACATTTTTGGCCATTTCTTCCACTGATATACCCATCCATTCCGCTAGCTCCATTACTAATTTCTCCTTAATATTTTCATTTTGTGCCTCTGGCACTGCCCTCAGCCTTAGATTCACCTCCCTCTGTCTCAATTCATTCATTGCTATAATGTCCTTCATCTCTTCCTGTGCCTTATTTAAATCCATCACTTCTGCTTTCACCTTTTCCTTTTCTCTTTTTATATCCTTTAACTCCAATCTAGTCTTTTTTAATCCTTCTTCATTGAGCTGCGTTCTCCTAAATATTTCCTTTATTTGGCCTTTAAGTTCACTCACTGTTTCATCCATCTTTTTGTCCATTCTCCCAATCCTGTTATCTACTTGTTCTAATTTATATTCTACATTATTTTGACTCTGTTTAATTTCAGCAAGCACCTTCAAAATATCAGTCTTAAAATCCACTTCTTGTTTAGATCCCCTTCTATCACTAGGTACTCCCCCATTCGTACCCCTCTTTCCCGTATGCGACATCCTTCAGATTTTTCTTTTCCCCACCTCCCAGAAAGTATCTTCCTCCCTTATTTCTTTCTTGTGTTCTAATTGTATATTTTTCACCTCCTCCCTTTCGCTATATTGACTTTTCGTCCTTACCCCCCTCCTGGGCTACCAGACCTTTATACAGATCTTTCTATTACACTTATAGTCAGTATAGCGTTTTCCCAATTAGTCCCACAAGTTCACTTCTCTCCGATCTGGTTATCTCTCAGCCAGCTGTTCTTCTCGCCTCCAAACAGGCTAATCCGCGCAATTGAGCAGGGACTCAGGTACAGTTAGTAGCAGTATCGCATAACAGCAAAGGGAGGGGAGAAAAAGGGGGAGGAAAGATAAACAATAAAAATAACAAATAGGGGATGTAGGGGGGATAGGGAGAGGTAGGAGGGATAGGGAGAGGAAGGAGGAAGAGGAACCAGCCGAAAAAAATTAAGCAATCTCCATCCCAACGCTGGGCGACATCAAGTTCTTAAATAAACATTAATTTTCTGATATCTCAGTTCTACCTCAAAGACAACTAGCAATCCAAGTCTCTTTCTGAAGTATATCTGTATCTTTTCTGAAGATATAACTTAGATCACCAAATCTTAGTTCGTCAAGTCTTAGTTACTCATATGAGTCAGCATTTAGCATTTTCGTCTCCAATTGAAAGAGAAAAGAAGTCAAACGCCTCACAGGGAAAAAGGGAGACACCTACAGTGGGGTGGTGTCCACGCTAACTTACTTCGCCTTCTCCTCTTTTTTCCCTTTCTTCTTTCACCGTTTTCACACTGAGGCGGTTTCTAATGGCGACGGGGCTTCTCTTCCGGCTCGAAATCCTTTGCGTTCTTTCATGCAAAACCGAGAAGCACCTCCCCTCTTCTCCTCCCCTCCGTTTCGCCAAGGACCTTTTAATCCAACAAGTTTTTCTCTGGCCCCTCTTCTTCTCTCCTATTGCAACAATATTACTTCCCTTAGAAAGATTCTCTCTCGTCCTGAGAGAGCAGCCGAAGGGCAGTGTTTTATCCGCCAGGGCAGCTCACTTTCACTTTCCCCCTGCACT